>NW_010521635.1:0-5827 GCF_000687285.1 Phaethon lepturus
GTGGGCAGGGCGCTGAGCTGCTGGCGGGGGCAAACAAAAGGGACGTCCCATTTCTAGATGCGCGCGATGGAAAAATTGATGCACGTGGGCACCTTCGCAGGAAAGACGTAACCTTCTTGCTGGGATGTCGACGATTTTTCAGAACTTGCTTATCTCTGCGTGGGAGCTGCCCTCGGAGCAACGCCAGTTACTGGGGAAGACCCCAAAACAATCCTACATGAACTGCTGTCCCGACGAGAACTTGCAAGTGGAAAAAGTCCTAATTTAAGGAAATTTCAGGCATCTTTTATAGGATAAGGATCACAAGGCTGGGTAGGAAAACCAACGGGAACGGAGCACTCGTGGGCAGACACAGAAACATCCATGGGTGTGCAGGCGTAGGAGAGCTAGCTAAACACCCGCGTGCAGGGGACACCTATGGGTGACGCATATACATTGAAATGCTTCTGTCTGTAAATGCACCCAGGGAGATGCACAGACGTTACACAAGTTGGAGCCTTTTCCCGGGAGGGTCAGTGCAGGAGGGTGCCTGCGGGGACGGCACCTGGGGAGCTGTCTCCATCCTGTGTACGGCTTGAATCCTTAAAGGTGTTAAGGAAAAAAAAAAAGGGGATAGAAGCAGGGAAAACAAGCCTGAGGCAGAAAAAAATGCAGTAAGCACGAAGACTGCCTGATCTCGGGGTGCCCCGAAGCCCGGTGCCCCGGCAGGCACAGCGATACTCGGTGGAGCTCGGCCACGGTTCTCCAGACCTTGCTCCAGCCGAGAAGGCGTCTGACGGGGCACTGACGGATTTCACCAGGAGGTGAGTCATTTCCACTGGTGTATGAATGTATTTCAAAAAGAAATGAATTCAAATCACCGCACAAGATAATGATGTCAATGCCGCTGTATGATCTCAAAGAAGAGCAATATACTGTGAAAGGGTGGCGAGGGAGTTGCTAAATACAATAACCATACAGAGGGAGAAATAGATGTTTAGGGAGTCACCTGCAGCCTTGATTGGAAAATCAGAGTTACATTAAAATTTTTCCTATTTAATTATCTCACAGATAATATCACTTAGATTGAGTTTCATATCTGAGCAAATTAGTTGTGCCACTATTATTAAAACCTACTTAGGAAACTCAATCAGTGAAAACTACCACTTTGAGGCTTAACACGTGCTAGGAACAGAACTGGAGAGGTTTGCTTTTTTTTGTGTAAATGAGCTAAAGTAACTTTATGATACAGATGAATGTAATATGAGCGAACCCAAATTAATACCGCTTTAGAAATTGCTTTTTCATTTAGCATTGCTCCACAAAGTTGGGCCTGAAAAATTTAACAAGGTCACGGTCAGGCTTCAGCCTGCAGGAGCCGAGTCTCCTCTCCTCCGGTCAGTGGAAGCCCTGCAGTAAATGGAAATGCCGTGTGTTATCTATGCCGGGCTGGAGGGCTCGCGTCTTGAAGGGCTCTTGCCCAATGCAAAGAATATTATGGAAGATGAACATTTTTTTTTCTCCAAAGTTTAATACGTTGTTACGTAAATGCGGGCACCCTGGTACCGAGTGACCGGCTGGAGCGATCTCACCTTCGTTTTCCACCCTGCCGCGGTCCTGTCCGGAGGGGGAAAGCTGCTCCCCAGCCCGACGCCTTGCAGCCTGTGCCGTCATGGCCGCAGGTTTGTGCTCCTCTTCCCAGCCAAAAAAAAACTTCCCCTCGCTGCCGGAGCTGCATCCAGCCCTCGGTGCGTCTCCAGCTTGGTGCAGGAAAGGCTTCACCAAGATCTTAATTTTTGCACAGCTGCAGGCTGCGCTCCAGATTCATTTCATTCTGTATTTTTGAATTGCTTATTTCATGCTCCAACCAGATTTTTTCTTTTTCTTTTTCTTTTTTTCTCTCCAAATGAGTGCTGTTTCCTGCCCTTCTTCGTTTGCAGCAGTAATCAGTGTGGGCTTTTGCTGATTTTCCATTTCAAGCAAATATCCTGCAAGTGGTCTGGCTGCCAGCCCCGTCCACTCCAGACAGCTCCGGCTCTGCGGGACGTGGGGAAGGGCTGAAAACACTCTGGGGTCAGCGCTGCTCTCCGCGGGTCGGGGTGAGCCCCCCATTCCCTTGCTCCTGCTATGGGCTGAAAACACGGGGAGCTCTGGGGGAGCACAGGGACGGGACGAGCACGAGTCCAGCCAACACGGGGCTAGCAGAAAACCCAAACCAAGTGAAAACACTCGGCTGCACAACGCCGCGGCAGTTTGCGGTCGCCGAGGGAAGCTGCCACAGCAGAGACGGCAGCAGCCTCGAGGGAGAGGCAAAGCGATGCTGAGCCGTGGCCATCCGTGCCCGGCCGGGCTCGGAGCAGGGGCAGGGAGCCGTGCAGGGGTGGGTGCCTGGTTTCACCCTGCGCTGGTTGCTGGCTGCCTGGGAAACATCCCCCCTTCTCTACATTTTTTTTCCGGTACGAGAATCTTCTTCTCTCCCTCCACACGTACGGAAAGAAGTGTTGCAGCCACCTCGATCACGTGCAAGGAACAAATGCAATTAAAATTACAGCTGTCTATCATGAGCCCTTGGCAAATCTTTCACCTTAAGGCTTCCTGCTTTCGTTTTCATCTGCAAATGTCTCACTCACAAGGTGAATCCTAACACCCAGCTTGACGATGCCATGTACCGTAGGCTTCCCGAACCTTCTCTTAATTGCAAAATACTCTGGTGTTTCACAGCTTTATGTACCTCACACCTTCAGATCCACTTTTCAGCTGAAATGCCCCCAGTTAATACAACTCCAACACTTTTTACTCGATCGCTTCTGCTGAAGGATTCCAAGGTCATGGCTGGCTCGAGCCACTGCTGTTCCTACAGCCCAGCGTGGGGAAGGGCCTATGAGTGGGAAATGAAGAGGGGCCGCTGGGTGTCTGCTGCTTTTACAAGGACTTCATAGGGGTTTAGCCCTGGAAGCCAATGGATTGGGATAACAACATTTGGATATTGGAAAAATGTCTTCACCGAGAGGGTGGTCAAGCACTGGCACAGGCTGCCCACCATCCCTGGAAGTGTTCAAAACACATGTGGACATGGCGCTTCGGGACATGGTTTAGTGGACATGGGGGTGTTGGGTTGACGGTTGGGCTTGGTGATCTTAGAGCACCTTTCCAACCCTAATGGTTCTGTGGTTCTGTGACATTACCCAGTTCGGAGCACAGCTCCCGCGCTGAATGCCTGTTTGACCTTCCCCCTCGCGAGCAGGCGCTGCCGTTTCTGCTCCAGCACAGGCGCTTGCCGCGGGGGTGGCAGTCAGGAGGCAAAGCGGATGAGGAGCCTCGCCTGAGATGGCGGTGCCTGCCGTGGGATAAAGGTCCCACCAACGTTTGGGTGAGCGCTTTAGAGGAGCGCCGGGAGTTCAGGCAGCCTGGGACAGGGAGCTGGGCCAGAGGAGATGCTTTAGAGGCTGAAGTGAGGGTGGTGAAAGATGCGTAGAATCACAGAATATCTCAAGTTGGAAGGGACCCATAAGGATCTTCGAGTCCAACTCCCAAAGGGAAAAGACTCCATTTGGAGACCTGTGTCATCCCCTTCCCTTGGCAAAGCCGGCGTGGGACCCCAGCCGGGGGCAGGAGGGCATCGCCACGGAGGGCAGGACCCCCGCGTGGTGCCACACGAGACGTCTCTTCCCACAGTGTTCCTTGTGACCCCAGAAGTGAACGCCCTGATGCAAAAACCGGCTCGAAAACCCGTGGGCAGCTGCCGGGCAGCTGCAGCCTGGCGAGCCCAGGAGAGGGGCCGGGGCCGGCCGCCGGCTGGGGGCAGCCGCGACGGTCCCACCCTCGTCCGTCCCTCGGTCCCACCCTCGTCCGTCCCTCTGCGCGACAGCGTCTCCGTCGCTGCGGAACACAGTTTGCTGCTGGCTCGTGGGTGTGGTGTATGATTTTTTAAAGCAAACCAAAAGTGGAATTTTTTTTTTTTTTAAATTATGAAACCTAAAACGTGCAGGTTTCTGTGTTACTCCATATTCTTAATATCAAGATACGCACATTAACTTTTTAGCTGACATAAGAAAATACAGTTTCAAAGCACGGCAAATTTAGATAAACCCCTCACATTTTGATGTCATCCATTCTGTCCAAAACAAGTGGTATTTACAGGAGTACTTCTCTATGTAATTACACAATTATTAAAAACACAGTAGTGAAGTAGGAGCTTTTATCAAGTCATTCAAATTAGCCCTGTTTCATTCTAATCACTATCTACTTGAATACGTATCGCTTGGATGAAACTGTAAAAAGCTCATTAAATATATTTTTCTTTAAAATTTAATTACTGGGAACTTCTTCAGAGAATAATGATTTTGGATCATAATTAGGATCTTTGTTTCTGTTTGTATTTAGACTGCAAGGTATAAAGACTAGGAGAAAAAGAGAGAAATTGCAGATCCAACATTTGGGTAAGGAGCTGTCAGGAGGGGAACAGAATATTAACAAGCCAGATCCAGCATTACAAAGCAGAAAGATGGTGCTATAATTTGATAGACTTATTAAGCCCTTCGTTTCTGGTGTTAAGAAAGCTGTGTTGTAGTCTTCTGTAAATGTGAGATACTAATTGGATTGTGTTTCCATACAACACATTTATGTGCATTAACTTAGTTTAAGTGACGAGGATGCATTTGCAACCCGAGTTTGACAGTCGGAGTTTGTCCTCTGTGTGGTGGGGTTAGATCCCAGCAGCGGGAAAAACGATGGAACTGTTTTCCATCACATGCCAATTCAAACGTGTATGTAGAGAAAAATAAATCCTCCTATTTCTTCCCACTATGGTGAGCAGGGATGGAAGTTGCCCTGGAGCAGAGTTGGCAACGGGAGGTGGATGTCAGTGGGCAGCGGTGCTGGCAGGGGCAGAATGAGGAATTCTTACAGGAACTGTGCCACAAGGTAGAATAACAATGAGTAAAACAAAATTAAAAAAAAAAAAAGTCCTTAAAAAATAATTAGTAAGGAGAAGGGCCTGAGCCTGCAAACCCTGATGCGAATAACCATTTCACTCACAATTGTGCATACTGAAATTGTGAGACCGTCTCTCCCTCCGAAGGCTGCAGGCTTAGATAGTAATCTTAAAATTAAAAAGGAAATGCAAGTGATATCAAGTACCTACAGTTTTCTTGTTTGTTAAGGCTTCATCTCTATTGATGATTTTAAGTTAGTTGAAAAATGGGTTTCGTTTACAGGAAACGCACCTGGAGATGTGGGGAAACGCGCCGGGTACCGAGCGTGAGACGAGAACAGCTGAAGCAAAGCAGGAGGAAGCTGATGCTGACGGCCCGGTGCCGAGCCGGGCGAGGATGGGGATACACCCTTTACTTTTCTTACCCCACGATTTAAACCTTTCCATCATCTGCTGAAGACGGCTTTCTACTTGGAGAATGTGGGTAACAACATTTTATTTTCAAATAGCCCCTGCCTTTCGTGTGCGGGAGCCTTGGAGTCGCGTCCCTTCGCTGCCTGGGGAATGGGCGATGCCGAACAGCCATCACAGCACCCATCGGGCTGTGCAAATGTTTTTACTGCCAGCTTCCCGGGTGCCGTCAGGAGCCCCAGTTGCCTGGAGCGTCCTGGTAGCAATGGCAGAAGTATCACCTCGCTCATTTTTTTAGAAAAGGTGCCTCGTGGGCACATCTTCACCTGCACTAAAATGGGGGAAAAAAGCACTAGCCGGGGCAGAAAGCGAAACCACACATCTCTTCCCGGGATGGGAAACTATCCTAATGCGTTAGAAGGAACTCCAGGGATCCCTTCCCTTGTCGTGGCAGCAACCGTCACCCGGTGGCGTCCCCGCACCCCGAGGCGGGCGGCAGCAGCC
>NW_010521636.1:0-261 GCF_000687285.1 Phaethon lepturus
AAAGTCTCGGGCAGCACTGGCAGGAGGGGCTGGGATGGGGACAGAGATGGGGATGGGGACAGGGGCAAGGATAGGGATGGGGACGGGGATGGGGATGGAGATGGGGATTGGGATGCAGACAGGGACAAGAATGGGGATGGGCACGGGGATGGGAACAGGATGGGGACATAGACAGGGCTGACTGGAGCTGCCTGCTGACGTGGTCCAGCCTGGGGGTCCCTGGCCCGGGTACCAGTGTCCCCTGCCTGAGGGCTGTTCTTG
>NW_010521637.1:0-4209 GCF_000687285.1 Phaethon lepturus
TGAAATTGTGCTTTCCATAAATACCCATGTATATGTGTGCCAGAGAGATACACACTACGGCTCACGCTCTGAAATGACTGTAGCTTGCCAAGGACAGGATTTTCTCACGCGTGCCTTGTAGTATGTACCTACATACATTTCCTCCAGATTTTCTAAAGGTGATATATATATATATATAAAGACTTAAGGCATGTACAAACATGCAACACTGCCTTTTTCAAGACAACACTTCAGTAACTCTGTTAGGAACATGCATTAAACACTACCTCCCCTCCTATCAAATGACCGCTGCATTAAAAACCCTCATCTTTAATTAATCTAACACAATATGGGCATGGGAGATTATTTGTATATATGTTTTAAAGGCAGGTTACAAAATCTTAACATGTGACAGTTCACATTGCATGTTCCAAACTTAACTCTGAGCCACAAGACAAACTCTTTCAACATAATTACCACTAACACATGGGCATCTCTGCTATTGTAATGTTTCTAATTAGGACTGTATACGTTACACATGTCAAAAGAGTTTGCAAATATGTTTTGTGGTTGACAGTTAAACTCAGGATTTAAAGTAATGTGAACTTTTGTATGTTTACATTACATTTTCTGTAACAAATACATGATGTGCATAATAAACATACATATGTCCACATATACATGCACACACACTATTTCGTTTTAGCGAAATAAACAGAAAACAGGTGCTCCCCTGTTAAAACTAGTAACTGGAATAAACACATTCACCAAAAACGTATTTCCAATGCACTTCTGCTCAGCCATCGGTTTCTGGATTTGGAAGTATTTCTACTTTATTACTAGAATATACATATTTACATATGTAATCCTGTATATGCTACTTAAAATATGTAATTAACTTCTTCAAAAAGTTATCTGTATATCTGTCTATTTACACATAATTCTTGCCACCAAAAGAATAGTATAAGTGATTCAAAGATAAAAAATGAAGCTAAAATCTTGGAATACTCCAGCACAAAAGCCATTGGAGTGAGGGCATAGAAAGGCAAAGCATCAACAACACACAGATAAAGAAGAAAAGTCAATCCTTTACAAGTCCAAAGCCCAGGGCCATTAATTTTATTCTAAAACCTTATACAAATATGCCAGGCATGAAGATGCTGTCTGTGAATAGTAAACAGGGCTTTGGAACTCTGCTTTCAAAATCATTATTTTATTACATGTGTGTACATCTCCCTTTTGATTTGCAAGAGCCTTAGAAGATGTAAGAGGAGTACACAGATGCCTTTAATTGCTAATGATACTGTGCTGTGTTTCAAGTTTCAGCATTAGCATCTCAGGGTAGAAGAGCATTACAACCCTTTCAAAGCCTTAAAATCCACTTTTCACGTAAACACATTACTGTCTGAGTTTCCCTTTTGAGTCTTTTGTCTTGCGCTCACCTTTCAGTTCAAAGTGGTAAAATAACAATATATTTCAATATTAAGATAACTCATGATACTGCCTTGAAGCAAGAAGGATAGCAAAGCACCACTCGCACTTCAATCTTTATCAATAAAGCACAGATGTCTCCGGAGCACGACTCGCTTGCCTGCTCCGTGGTGTAATACACCACAATTTTCAGTTATACAAAGAGCCCTTTACTGCACTCGGGCATCTTAAAAATGGGTGGACACAGTTGTCTTAATATTCCTTGGGCAGGGAAAGCTACCAGAGGGCAGGTATGACAGCTTTACATCATCTCTGCCCTGGGTAGAGTGCTCCACTGTCCACCTCGCTCCTGGGCGTGCGACGCAGCATAAAACAGGGCAGCCCCATCGCCGTCAAACAAACCTGGGAGCTCCACGGGGTCAGGCTGACACAGCCACAGGTACGCTCCTCTTCTTGCCCCAGAACAGAACTGGGGTTTCCGCAGGGCTTCTAATGGAGAGTCGAGGTGCAATTCAAATCCAGCAGGACGCAGTGAGCCCAGCTAAAGCCCAGCTAGCAAGTCATCGATGCACTGCACGGAAACCATGGCACTTCCAGAAGCAGATTGAACCCTTTGGTGTCCTGTCCTCAAGGCAGTAAAATTAAGTACCGATGCACATTTGAATGCACCAAATTAAGCCTATCAGACTACCTGGAAGACCTCCATTTCAATAGGCTGAAACGAAATCTCAGCCTAACAAATTAACTGTCAATCTCCAGGTTTTCAGCTCGCCTACCCTATCAAATTTAATGCAAGTTATGTTGATTCTGCATTATAAAATTAATTGCAACTACATCTGACTGATGAGCAGTGATCTCAGATACTAGCTGACTGCTGAATCCTAAAAGGAAACATCAAAGTAGAGGAGAAGAGCATTAAGTGTTTCCACAGTAAGACAGACCGCAGTGTAAGCTTACTCCTTATTAGACACCAGAGAATCCAACCAGAAGGTTAAAGTCTATAGAAAGCCAGGATGACCTGGATGTGTGTCAGGACTCTGCTCCTGATCAGAAATAGAGGAGAAAGATTTCAAACAGCTATTCTTTAGTTGCCATAGCTATAGCAGGATTACTAAAGAGAGATGTGCCTTTTACCACCTTTATGGCATTTCTCTAAATGCTTGCAAAAAAAGGTAAAACAATTAATATACATGTCTTACTACACTCCATGTAACTAGTTACTCTACTAGAAAACACACATAATTTTTAACCTTCAACTTTATCCATATTTATAATCAAGCTGTTATAATTAGTGATATCGACCACTCCCATCTAGCCACACTGAAATGTTTCTACACTTCTTAGACTATTAAAAAATAATCACGGCTGAATAATACATTAGTAAGGCTGATCACAAGCAAAATATAGTTTGTCAGTTCTCCTGCTACTAATTTTCTACGGCACTGTAAAGGCAGCAAAACCTGTAATATTTCACAGTACAGGACCCAGTAAAATTGTAGTTCCACATTTTAGCTAGTCATTCTGATGGCTGGTACTTGAGGTGGTGACAACGGGGACCTAGCGTTGCTTTTCTAAGCTTCAGCCACGTACAGTAACGCCCACAGATAACTGGGAAGACGCTTAAAATGATCACATTCCCTCTGCAAATTCCTTTGCTCTTCACAAATAGGTCTTAATAGCCAAAGCTCTCAATTCAGAGGAGGAGCGGGGACCTCAACAGCTTGCTGGGTGCTGCCAACTTCCCGTGACTTCCCTGCTCCTTGATTTTCCCCATTTCCTGGCAGCGACCCCTCAGGGTGCTGAGACAGGCTGTCACTCACACCAGACCGTGCAGATCTTCCAGCACAAAACCCTTCTCCATTCTTTTCCTCTCCCAGGAACAGGAAAGCAATCTGCAGCATTGACATTTGCACTCGGGTTATTGGCCACATGAGTTAGTGCCCAAAGGAAGAAGGGGGCAAGCGACACCTTTAGAAATGTTTCTGGTTCTCCAAGAAAGGTTCCTACCACTAGCTCAAAAATTTTAACATATTTAGTGTTAACTAACGTCTTACTGGAAGTGGAGAAGGATTCATCGCTGCGCAGCTGGCAGAAAAGGGGGAGAGGGAGCTCCACAGGTCCTCTGCTTTTCTCTCACAGGCTTTCCACTTTCAAACAGCAATGTTAAGAGTCAAACGTGCTTTACACGTCACACCTTCAGCCTCTTGCCTGTCCATAAATATTTACACTTTTAATCCCAATCCTGTAATCAGACCTGTGCGAAGGCTCTGGATGTTTTCAGATTCTCCCTGACTTCAGTGCGCGTAGTCAAGCAGCCGCTCCCCACAAGCAATGCCGACAACCGCCGTAGCCAGGGCCGCAGTACCTTTGTCCTACTTTAGTGAGGCAAAAGAATAAACCTGGCGTACTTTGGAACGCCGGCTCCCTGTCAGCTGATCCCCGAGCTGCCATCTGAACTGGTTTGCTGCTGCCTTTGCTTGTTCAGGCAGCAGGAGGCAGCCAGGGAGACCAGGTAAGGTCCGTCTGGTCGAAAGTGGAATCTGCTGCGTGCGCGCGCGCGCCTGCGATGGCACTGCAAACGCGCGCACACGACGGCCCTTCCCTAAAGGCGCGTACGTGGTAACGGGAACGAAAGGAACGGCTTAGTCTAAAGTGCAGACGCGCCCCCGAGGGTGCGCGCAGAAAAATAATTAGGAAAAAGAAAGAAAAAAGAGAGGGAAGAAAGTTCCGGGCTGGCCGCTGCCGGGGTGCTCCCAGCAGGCCCCCGCACTTTGCCGCTTCGGTCCGCAGGGGGAGCCA
>NW_010521638.1:0-232 GCF_000687285.1 Phaethon lepturus
TGCACGTCCAGCTGCCCCCCGCAGCCGCCGGAGCCGTGCCCGTGCCCTGCAAACTGAACCCCGCGGAGGCGCTGTCCCCCAAGGTCTACGGGGGCTTCCAGCTCGTCCCTGCTACCGATGGCCAGTTTGCTTTCCTCATCCCGAACCCGGCCTTTCCTCCCAGCTCCGGACCGGTTATTCCCCTGTACGCCAACGCCAACGTCCCGGTGTCCGCAGGCAGCGGCTCCGGGGA
>NW_010521638.1:296-10025 GCF_000687285.1 Phaethon lepturus
AGCATCGTTCCAGCGTCACAGGCGGGAAGCCCCATCGGGGAGCGCAGTGAATCCGTGTGGAGGCCTTGGTGACCTGCCGAAAACGAAAACGGTTCCCCCCCACCCCCCAAAAAAACTCTTCTGTTGGCTCCGTTGTATGGAGCCCGGTTATGTTTGGGGTTGTTTTTTGGGGTTTTTTTTAAGCAGATTTAAGGAGAAAGGAGAAAAGGACCTCACGATGAACGTGCTATTTATTATTTTCAGAGGTTGGGATCTCGACTTGTATTTTTACTCCTTTAAAATGCCTTTATTTGAGATACTTTTTTAAAAAAAATAAATGAGAAATAGTTTTGTAACAAATATTCGAAAGTATAATGCCAAAGTTGTTTGTATCCCGTTGGTCTGTGTGTGTGTGCGTGCCTGTGTTGAAGACTTCCAAAAAAAGAAAAGGCAAAAAAAATTGCAGGTGTTTAAATAAATAAATTCTTTGAAATAGATTTATGCTTTCCCCCTCCCCCTTCCTTTCATTTTGTTGGGTGAGAGTGGGCAGGGACAAGCTCATACTGTGTGTGCAGCCCCCTCAGAAAAGTAGGAGCGAACTCTGGCCTTAAATAAGGCTGCTGGAAGGGATTCCCATGAACAAGAGCTGGGGGAAAGGTGATGGGGTTGAGGCGAGGGGTCTGGCAGTGTTGAGAGCTTTGCAAGTGTCATGTTCCCACTCGGAAGAAACAGATTCCTAAAAATCTGCTCGAGGAAACGCCTGCTACCTGCTCGGAGTGCTGGAATAACGCTGCTCTTCAGCTCTCGCTCCTTAGCATCGTGCCGCAGGGATTGCGGGGGGGGGGGGGGGGCGAGAAGAGCCGTCTAACCGGGGGGGGGGGGCCGCAAAAGTTACTATCTCGCCCACAAACGCGGCAAGAGAGTCTGTCCCTATTGTGAGGAGGGTAATTAGAAGGTATAAAGGGTCTCATCGAGTATGCAGCGGGCTCTTTGGGAAGTTGGGAACCCTATTGAAACGCCTGGGAACTCGGAGCTGAGGGTTAATGTGTGTCTTTTTTTTCCTCGCCACTCTCATTGACAGGGCCAGATAGACTCTGATACTCAATGCTGTTGTAAATTCAATTGCCTGGCCTCACAATGCCTACCTCATAAAAGAGAATAACTCGGGGTTGTGGCTTTTTTTTTTTTTCCAGTAAGCAAGGGAACTGAGGAAAAGACAAGTTTTGCCACCCATTCTGACTCACCCCCAGTACTTGAATCCTGGCCAAGTGGAAGCAATTGCAGCCTCACACACACAGAATTAACCACTTCCAATTGTCACCAATTAATAAGGCCGTGGTGTGGAGAAAGACCATTAAGAGTGAATGCACAGTATGGAAAGAAAAGCTTTGTGTGCTTTGCTCCAGATTTGTGAGGTGGGGCTATCGTGTTATCTTCGAGGGAAAAGCCAACAGATGACATGTGTGCATGTCAAAGCCATGTCCAGAGGCATAACCCATCTCGGCCAGGCTTCCTCCATCCTCAACTCTGTGGGATCCCCGTAGGCAGAGCTGATTGTCCTGATGGACCCCTCCCCGAGACCTCGGGTTTTTCCTGGCGGTTGGGCTAGGTAGGCTGGGTCATGGTGGGACCGGCAGCATTTCACAGTTCGGAGAATGACTTGATGTTTGCAGAACATCCAATTAATTCAGCAGGCCTAGGGATTTTTTTAGAATGGCAATGCAATTTCATCTTTCAAGGTCTAGTTCTATTAGTAATCAGGTTGCAGCTTCTGTGACGACATGGCATTGTGTATGTGTGTGTTAGGGGGTATATAAAACAGATTATCCGCTGCCGAAGGCTTTCTTATACCTTCATGAGATTTTGGCCAAGGTTAGACACGGGAGCGCAGGCTGCTCGGAGCCTGGTACTGATCCAGTCCAGCAATTCCTCTGCACCAAAGCGTGGGCAATCGATCAATGCTGAAAGTCCTCCATCGCACAACCAGAACTAGGTATCCATTTGAATCGGGAGGTTCCCAGGAGGTTTTGTTATGCAATCACAGACAAAAAATCATGTTACAGCAATTCTCTTCCATCCCCCACAGCCAGTTACTACCCCTCCTCTTCTGTCTGAAGAAGGCTTGGAAGAGCAGATGAAAGCCTGCCTGTCGCCTGCGCGAAACTGTATACCTCCCCAGGGCAGCACCATGTCTCTGGGCTTGTCCCTCACTGCCCAGTCCTCCAGATTGCCTCTAGATTCAGCAAATCTCTTTTCTTGACAAGGTACCCAGGCCAAAAGCGAGACTGCCAAGCGCTACCCTGCTGCGTTCAGGCACAGCAAAAACTCTTTTCTGAGTGGGTTTTGACTGATTGCCGCAGTGCAAACATGACACACACCGCGGCGTTCCTCTGGGACGCTCATCTCCTGGTGTGAGAGCAGCAGTCAGTCACTGCTCTGACTCCTCAGCGAGACCCTGCAATGCAAGCACGGAAGGGTACCGCTGTCATTTCAGCCTCCATACAAACACTGCGGAGCCCCAGTGGTCAGCACCCGACTTCTATGTCCAGCACTGCCACCTGCTCTATTTTGGCTTCGGGCAAGTCATAGACCTCTGTGCCTAGGTCCGGTGGTGCAGAAGCTGGACATGAGGTGCATGGCACCAACAAACTTGTATGCCAGAAGCCCAAATCCTTCTGCAGCAAGGGATGTTGTTGCCCTTAACTCCAGATGCTTCAGAAGACGTACAACTCGGGTTCAATCACTGCTTCTGCCCTTGGGCTGTACCCAGACCCTGTACTTCTGCAACTGCTCTTCTGGCTCTGCCACGCTATTCCTCTACAACTGAAGGGCTGCCATGCTCCTTCAAGGCTTTCTGTACAGCTGCTTTTCCAGATTGCGCTAAATTTGGTCTTATCCCTTTAAAGGTGCAGTAAAAGAGCAAAGTATGCCACCGCTGAAGGGTAAAAGTCCAAAGGGATGGACACAGCACAAAGCGATAACGGTTAGGCAGAGTGCAGGCAGCCAGAAGTCCATGGGTGTAATGGCAGGATCTGGGTGTGGTGGACCAAGGTGAGGAGGGAGGACGACGGCAGTGAAACCCAGCTAGCCCGTGATGCCTCCTTCATCTGCACTTAACCGCAACAACAGCTCTGCCCTGTTCCAAGGGGAAAGGTAACGGGGATAGCTGTTAACTAGCCATTTCCAGAGCCGGCAGAAGGCTAACCAGAGCAGGAAATTTAGTTACAGCCGCAAAACCCAATGAAACGTTCAGCTAGTAGCTCGTTCAGCTACGTCTCCACAGCACTGTGGCCCCAACAGGCATCCCCCAAGAAATACTGTTCGGCACAAGGAAAAGAGAGTCTCCCGCATGGCCCCAGGCAAGAAGCAAAGCCCCTTCAGCTTCTGGGCTAGCACAGTTCAACAGCCAGCAAAGAACCCCCTGGGAAAAGCACCTGAGGCTCCGGCTGAACTCTTTTTCCCTTCCCATCGCCTGCCCCGGTGCCTTTGTGTTCTTCTGCTTACAAGTTTCCCGGAGAGGCAATTTTCTGGGCTTATCCTCCTGCCTGCGCGCCGCTCCCTGCCTTACCCAGCTGCTTCCTCGCCCTCTGCCTCCTCCTCCGACAGCTACATCCCCTTCTCTGCTGCTGCTTCGCTGCTCCGCTCCCCTGCCCGGGAGGGAGCGATGCAGCCCGCAGCGCCGGGCAGGCCCGGCACCGGGGCAGCGCAGGAGAAGCCGGGGGGGACCAAGGCCCGCGGGGTGCCAGGGTGGGCGCTGCCTGCCCCTCCCTTTCCACACGGGGCGTTGCCCCCCAAAAAAAAAAGGCCCGCGGGGTGCAAGGGTGGGAGCTGCCTGCCCCTCCCTTTCCACATGGGGTCTTGCCCCCCGTCCCTTCCCAGCAGCAGTCCCGCTGGAAGGCGGCTAAGGGCTGCATGAGGGGGCCGGCAGCGTTATGGAGGGGCGGGGGTCTCTGGGGTCGTCTCCCCATTATTCCACAGCCGGCTTGCCTCCGGTTGGGGAGAGAGAGACACGGGCATCCCCAAACCCCTCGAGCCGGGGTGGCCAGGCAGGCAGGCCGGCGCACACCGCCTCGTCCTTTTGGATCGTGCGTCCCAGAGACCCTCCGAGGAGAGGGAGCAGTTCCTCTGGCTCAATGGATGCAGCCAGATTTACTCAGGCTGTTAAGTTGATTAATTGAAATGAAGTTCCTCCAGAGAATCGGCGTGTTCTTTGAGGTCAGGGTCACAACACTGAGACGCTTAATCAGATCTTTCCATTTAGCCCCTCTTAGGCAGGCTGGAATGCAGGCTCTTTCAAAGCAAGGCAGTTGGCGCCAAATTTCTGCTCTGCTATCTTGCCTCTTCCATTACATTTAACCAGCACATCCATCATTATGAAATAAAACCCAACTCTACAAATCCAGCTCAGGTGATCTTTCCGCAACCGAAGCTGATAGGTAAAAAACCCCTCTCTGTCCAAGGTTGTTATTGCTGCTCTTTTACAAAGTGATGCAGAATGGTGCGGAAAAGGTAACTGTCAGTCTAAGTCGGTCCTTTCGGAGGAAGGGGCAGCTGTTTCTGTGTGGATAACAAATTCCTTTATCCGACTGAAGCATTTCTCTGGGGAAGGTGGAGGAGGTTATTATAAGGTTACCCCGAACTATTGTTGAAGAAAGGGTTTTTCATTGCAATTCAAGAGCCCATCATATTACCCGGAGATAAATCACTCCTGTAAGGCTATGGAACAGCTCTTTTGCAAGAGACGAGCCAGATCCCACACGCATTAAAAGCACTGAAAGCTTGTCCGTTGTATAACTGATTGGCTAGAAGTTAGCGTATCCCATCAGCACGTACACTTCTGTGGACCTCTTCCATTCCTACTTCAGTCCCTGTAAGCAGGAGGATGCTTCTTCCATCTAAATGCATTGATCGAAAATAATGTAATTGTTCCTAGTTCTTTATTCTATCAGATGGTGTGGGGCCACTATCTCCATTTTGCTGTATAGCAAGATGTTTATAATTTCAGTGGCAGGATTAGAAGTGCAATATATGCGCATCGCATCTTCAGGCAGAGCTGCATAAGGAATTAAGGAACCCCCCAAATCTTGGCAATGCTGGCTGGTGTGGGGGCATTCCCCTGAAAACCAACCCTTTCCCGTTCACTACTCTAAAGTTCAAGACAACAGCCACAAAGTGTAGCCTATATCGCAGACACCTATGAGATGTGGATCTCTATCAGTCACAGCCAGGCTCTGCAAAAGCTAGCAGGGCTTTAAGGAAGTCTGGTCTTCAAGAACTGATAAGTTTTGCTCTTTAAAAATCAACCTCTTCAAGGGACCCTCATCTCGACAGCAACGTAAAAAGCGTCAGTCCTTGATAAGGTACCAGTCCTTAGGTAAGTTTTTAGGTAAGGTAAGTTTTTAAAGCTTTGACAGTCTGTTTTCAGCTTTAGTTTTTAGCAAGTCCAATGCCACTGGGCTCCTCCACCAGTTGGAGACACCTCCTCGCGAGGTGGGACTACCCCACTGGGCTGGCCACAAACTGGGCGGGAAATGGCAAAACTCCTGGCTCCTCCACAAGTGTTTCAACTGGAGAAGGTTGCTTTACATCCTTTTAAGCAAGCTGTCTCACTTTGGAGATAGCACAGGGAAGTCTATGCAGTATGCAGGAATATATTCTACAGTAATTTTCTACCAATAACTACCCCGTTGTTTATAGTTCTTGCACGGTAAAAAAATCGACCATGCATCCACAGTTTATTTCTTCCTGCATCAGATAGCAAACAACTCAGATCTGAGTTTCTTTTCTTTTCTGATTCGTTAGCAGACAGCTCTGGGGCGAGCCATCCTTTCCTTCACAAACCAGGCCTTTCTGGCTACGTGCAATATCATACACATCTGGATGTATACGTCATCCACGCAGAGAAGAGCAGCTCTTCTCTCTGCCTTTTTGAACAGCAGAACTTTTCTGAAGCAAATATTTGTAAACAGACTTGTTTTCAAAGAAGAGAAAGATTTCAAGGCCAAGATATAAAAATAGACTGCAGCAGATGGAAAGAAAGCAGGAGAACCGACGGAGGTTTAACAAAGGCCTAAGTCAGGGTCTCTGAGCAGCCCGTGTTTTTTTGACAGCATTTGGGTGCTAAAACAGCTGACAAATACTGAGTGCAGAGGCTCTGCTACCGATTCCCCATGTCTTATGGAACGACAGGGGCAGGTGAGGAGCTGTTGAGCAGCGTGGGTGGGATGGTGTGAAGGCAAAAGCTTCCCCCATACATCTAAAATCAATTAGCAGCATTTAGAAGCTATATTTAACGCTGTTTCTGAAAGCAGGCAGATCTTGGTTTATAGTTCTCTCATTAAGGCTGTTTACATGTCTAGAGATTTTGTTCTCCCCCCAAATCTGGAGAAGATAACACAAGTATGAAAGCCTCTTCTCACCAAGGGGCAGTTGCTAACGCACAGATTTTCTCCGGGAAGACAAAGAAGCATCAGTTTGGAGAGAGTGGGTCAGATTCTGATCCCGTAATTGAGTTTAGAACCGGCCCCTTGTATCGGAGCAGGACAAAAATTATACCAAAAGTTCCACCTTCTCTTTGTGAATCATAAAATAAAGTCCTGGCCAACGTGACGCGCTGTGTGTATCACAGTATTTTTCACAAGAGCAACAGCGTAAGCCACAGTGACCCACCCAGACCTAGTCTGAATACAGGCATTTTGCATCCTTGCTATTCCCCTTCCATTTCCCCTCTAACCTTCTTCCCTCGCTGCTCCTAGCGTGCCGCGTGCTGTCATTTGGTACTGCGCTGATGCCATGACGCGAGGAAGGCTGCGCTGCGAGCTGAGCTGCTTGGGTTCTGTAGGGTCCCCTCTTGCGTCTTCCAGTCCCTCTGCATCCGAGGTCCTGGGGCAAGAGATGAAGAAGTGAGAAGGTGGAACAAATCCAGACACTAACAGCAAAGGCAGTGACGTGTTATTGCTGCTGTTATCTGCGTGTGATATGTTAGCATCAACTTAAACCTCCGGTCAAGGAATGGGACCCTGCTCCGCCAGACACCGACACCCAAAGAAATCAGGGAGGATGTGAAGAATGGCTGTAGCCATCAAGAAATTTTTTAGCATATTTTGCTTTGCGAACCACTTTTCCCACTCTGAGTCCAAATGGGAATTATCTTTTCGTCACTGCTGACCATCAAAAGCTTCATTGTTTTCTTTGCGTAACAACCTTGGAAAGACAACAGTGCAGAACTGTACACAAAAGCTGTGAGATGACACAAACTGCTATTTAAGATTCAAATAGACTAAGACACATCTATTGCCTGGTTATTTTTAGCGGGGACCAAAGTGCAGTGACCTGGCTGTGAGGAGGGTAAATTCAACTGCCTTGGAGCAACTCAACTTGATTGGAAAGAGCAAGCTGTTAGAAACGATCCTGGCTGGCGATTGTTTCACCTACCAATGTGACCTGTGCTACAGACCTCACTGTCTCTCCCCTTCCTGCCAAAGTGGACTACCCTTCAATACCAGCGTGTTTACAAGTCTTGAAGTGCCCTGGCCCCTGGCTAGAGGAGAACTGAAGCTGGCTGTGCCCCTTGCACACACGTGATTCTGGACGCACAAGGTCAGCCCGCTAACAAGAGACAGCGACATCCGTTCAAAGCTTTTTCTTCTTTCCCGTTGCCATGCACTTACTACTGTTAAAATAGCTGACAACATGTGTTAATGTAAGGCAAGGTAATGTAACTTTGCTGAACATGGAGGTCTGCTCTCAGAGGAGTGTGACTCAGTCCCATGGCTATGGATCTTGCTTGCATCCTGCAAGCAAGGAGGGTGCTTAATTAAAAATAGGCAGCCCAGAAAACCCACAAGTAGCAAGATTTGTTTCCATAATTTCTTTCTCTATATGTGGCCTTTGAAGGGTAGGACTTCGAGTGGCTCAGTCCAGAGAGGAAAACAAAGCGCTACTTAATGCATCGTGCAGCTGCGGTATGGACACAAAACGGGCCATCGCCCGCAAGCAAACAGTGGAACAGTGGCACCGCAGCTGCTCCCCGGCTCCCCGCGACCTGCGTGCGCCATCAGTGAGACCTGCCCCGCGTGCTCTGCAGAGCTGCGCGGCGTGGGCAGGCACCGCGCCGTGAACTCACACCCGTGCTGGTCACCTGTGCCTGCGTCCCCACCCCGAGCCAGGTAACGGGGCACGGCTGAAACGTCCGCGCTGCGCTCAGGAGGTGGATGTGCGTCCTGCGTGAATACCCGTGGGTTAGCGTTACTCTGACTGGCAACAGTGCAGCAGGTCCGCGATCCCGGCTGCATATTCAGCCTGCAACTCAGGCTCTTGTGGCTTTATTCTTTACGTCCAAGCTAACAGGCTAAAGCCAGCTCATGCATTAGAGGTACATTCCTGCAGATTTGTTCCCCAAATACCAGGGTGCTACACACTGCTGAGGTCCTTCTGGCTACTTCACTGAAAACGTACTAAATGGGAGCTGGATTACTCCCATAGCAGTGGCGGAATGAATCCAATTTTCTAGGCGTGAATTGCTATTTGGAATTTTTCTGGTCTAAGGTCAGACATCAGTGACGTTAGTCCCATCCTAGGTGAGATGCAAGTTTTATGAAAAGATACAGATCAGTGTCTGTCTTGGCATGGGTAACTGCTTTCAGCAGTGAAACTGGCAGATGACTTTTTTGTGTCTAATGGTTCACGTGGAGGCTACATAGTAGAAAGGATCCCGTCTTTCTGAATTACAGATGGTGGCAGATTCTGCTCCAGATAAACTGAGCTCTTGTACCTTATCCTAAATGCTCTCAAGACTGTGGGATTCCCTCTGAGCTCTAAGGTTTCAGCAGCTTTTGCGGTGAAATCTCAGAGGACCAGTTGGAGAGATGCGATGTTCTGCTGTTGGAGAACTGAGTTCCCACGTCATCTGATTTGTCATTAAGAGCAAAGCTCTCAAGTGCAGAGTCCTATTGCTCTGAAGCAGAGCAGGGCACGAGTTCAGACTGTTGGTTGGGCCAGGGTTTGAGGTACCTTGCCCTGCAGCACAGGGCTTTCCAGGAGAGGTATCCCTTGCTGTTAGTTTCCCACACAATTTCCTCTTTGCAGAAGGCACAGAGGCTCAAGCTGCCTGCTCTCTGTTTGCTCCCTGCACCCTTGGGCAATCACTTTACCTCAGCAGAAGGCACCGATGTCTACGGTATTCCTGCCGTGGCCTGTGGAAAAGGTGCCAAGCAGAATGCACCCAGCCAGCAGGTCTATTGGTTTTCAGCAGGGACTAAGACCTGTCAGCATCAGGTCTCCGGTCCCTGGAGCCACAAGGAGTCCTGCACGAAATAAGAAGCTGCTGAAAGGACGGGTGGATGCCTCACCTTCTGCAAAGGAAGGTTACTTATCCATTTTTGTGTCCTGAGGGAATGTCTCTCTGCAATGCCATTTTAATTTGCAGAGAATGCGTAAGGCTTGCAGCGTGGTGGCTGAAATCTATACAGTAATCGGGTGCTCCCCACTCGGAGACCGGGACCACATCTGCTTTTGCCAGAGGGGTCTGCTTTGCTCTGCGAGAGCATGCAAATGGCTGCTCTAGAGAGGTGGCAAGGGACCTCTGCCAGGCTGAAATTACTGTGGATTAGCGAGCGCCTGCCTTGTCGTGTTCCTGCAGCAATTTAAAAGGCGCAGGTTCCCACAGACTAAGTGAGCACGTCCGTGGCATAGGCAGAGGGATTTCACGGCGGGCCCGGCTTTAGCGGCCCCGCGCGTGCTGAGCGCGCC
>NW_010521639.1:0-36737 GCF_000687285.1 Phaethon lepturus
GTCCGGCACCGGGCAGCCGGGGCCCCGCCGCACGGGGGCTGCCGTGCAGCCCTCCCATTCCCGCTGTCAAAACCGTGCCACATAAACCAGATACAATTTGTCAAAGATGCAAGAATATAATAGCACAGGCATGAAGATTTCATGAAACACAAAAAAACCCAACCTACCTGGAGGTTGAATATTGGCTTCATGGGATAATTGGTCTCCAAAGTCACACGCTTCATACAGAAGCAGAGACAGTATATGACACGGGACGGATGAAGGATAGTGAAAGTAAAGATAAGCAGTTTATTCGAGTATAGTGCAAAATAGCAAGACAGTGGAAGAGGACAGAGAGAGGGATGAAAAGTCTAAAGCCGACTGGGAAAATAGTCTTTGTTGCAGTATTCTGAATATATTAGAAGAAGAGAAAGATTGAAACTGTCAAGGCCATGTGGTAGAAAATCAGATGCAAAATGAGACTCTGAACGAGTTTTAGCTATGTATTTGAAGAGAAAAGGTCATAGCTTATATATTTTGCAGAAGAACTTGGCAAGCGTTAATGACACTTGGGCTATAAGAGCCCAGAGTGAGTCTAAGAAGGGAGTCCTAAGGTAAGGTGGGTAACTGAGAAGCAGTCTGGTGAAAATGTCTTCAGTGACAGGAGGCAGCAGAACAGCTGTTTTTTGCTGAGAACATGGCTGCATTTGGTCTGGCTTAAATCTTAAAAACTTAAGATTAATTTTAAGTCTTAAATCTTGAAGACTTAAATCTTACCTTTCTGCCTCCCTGCTGGCTATATGATTAGGTCTGGAACATTCTTGTATGTACAGACATTTCTTGTACATCTGATACGGATGTTTTGGTCTCCAATTTTAAACCTGACAAACCTAAGTTTTTTTGAGAACCTCTCTCTCCTCCATATAGTCTGGGCATCTATGCAGCCTGTAACCATCAGCTGATCCTAATATGATCTGCCGCTTCTGTATTTTTTATGGAAATCACTGTGTAGTCCTTTCTCAAGTCTATTTGTCTGATGAATGGTTTGTGTAACACAACAAGCTGCTTCTTCCATTTGACTGTCATCCCTTCTTTCAGGTTGTATCTTTGATACATAATCTTGGGCTGGACACAGCACTGGAATAATTTGCCCTTGAAGAAGATAACATCCGTCAAGATTAAAGTGAAATTCTTAAAGGAATGATTATTCAGTTATGTCTGCAGACCTGTGGTTAGTAAACATTTCCGTTTCCCTTAACTCCTTCAAGTCAGTAACCTTGATCTTAAGGCACAGATGTTTACCTCAAAGGATCATGAGCAGCCTACATCATTTACAAGAACATAGCATTCCCTTTCCCCCAACATAACACCTTGGACCTTTTTCAGTGTTCCTTAGTGACAGGTCAAATCCTCAGATACAATGGTGATTATAATTCTCAAGGTACTGAAGGTTAACAACTTGCCTCTTCAGCTTCTCTGTGCAAGGTAGGCTATTGTATGTGCAACCTCTCCTCAGCTAAGTTTATATTAAAAATTTTGGTAGTGTTTTAGTCTGGTATCTCACATCTTTAATGAGTGATTTTGCTTGAAATTAGAGAAATGAATTTGCTAGCTCAACAACTTATAGACTAAATTAGATCCTTCTTTGATAAGGATTCTTTCTTTCAAAGCAATTAATGAGACTGTGAACTTCCTTTTTGTCCCTAGTTTCACTTTGCAGGGAAACACACTTTATAAAATGAACCGGAAGCTACCCTAAGAAAACACCAGGACATCCCCTGGAACAAAAAATCCTACATTCCCCCAGTTGCAGTTACATTATGGAATAAGATGGGCTACTATTATTTAGAACAAAAACAAGTATAAACAATACAGTAGAATCATCTATCTGATCTCTGCCTCCTCCCAGTTGCCTCAGAAACTTCATGAAGATTTCTGCCCTGCTGTCATCCCAAGGGTGCCAAACTGGAGCACTTGCATAAGTATTCTTGTGAAGTCAGTCAAGCCAGCTAGATGAACCGAGTCACTTGTCTTGGGGAATCTTCTGTTTTGACATCAGGTGAAAACTAAGTCAATAATCTGCTTTGATGAGGTGATCTCAGGAGAATTCCACATTTTTTGTATTCTAGATGCCTAACTTGTGCCATATGTCTGTGTTCTGCCCAGTCAGCCACAAGCAGTTACAGACCAATTCACCTGAATATTTAAATATACAAGAAAATGTCATTAAAGCCACTTGGCTAAAGCAAATCTTCAAAACCCATGAAATCCTTCTTCTAACTGCACAATCTTGACATATATAGATACTCAATTTGCCCCTGTCTTGAGACAGCAAGATCACATGGTGGTACTCTGAGAATCTATTTTCTCTTCTGCCTTATCTGTGATTTTCTGTGTTGCTTGATTTTTAAAATTTTAATTATTTTATTTTTAATATTGTAACAAGCCTGTTGGATAGTTTGGTATTGTAGCATTTTTAAGAGTTTTTCTTCACAGAGGAAATCATGCACATTTGATATTCTCAAGACACACCACAAAGGGCAGAGCCATGGTACTTGGTGGATGATAGAAAGGCATTAGGACTTCTACTTCCCCGACACTCACCAAAACCTTACCAGACTGGGCATCCTGCCCACTACTACAAATCAGTTAGATCTAGACAATTATGTCAGCAAATGTCAGTACCTGTATTTGTGGTAGGATTCAATATAAATATGAGCTCTTCCTAGGTAAAAGCTATTGTTTCACAGTACAGAAATCAGCTCCTCCTATTGTTTTTGATGAGGTGGTCTGTTGTGGTAGGGTATGCTGATAGTGATGTAGAATGGGGTCTAACAGTTCATCAGTCATCAAATTTTGCTATAATACAGTGTGTGTAAGGAAGCCAAAGGGGACTTCAAAGAAATGCTCTGAGTTTCTGAAGATTATTCCTTAAAATCTGCTTTTTTTGGAGATCGAGTCTCCAAAACCATTTTCTCTCTGAGTAAAGCTTATTACATTGTGTTCTCCCATTTTCGATGGGAACCAAAGCAAATAAAATGAAATAGCCACACAACAGTAACATCCGGTCCTTTCATTTTACCAGTGCAAACATGGCTCTGTGTATATAGTTATTTTAGATTTACAGCAGTATACCAGAATGTATGAACTGAAGCTCTCAGCAGAGATTAGTTTGAGGTGAGAAACTTCTTTTTTGATAAGGAAAACTTTTTATGGTAGTGGCCTGTTTGAGAAAGAGTTAGTTGTTTCAGCAATTAAGACACAACAGAAAAATTTGTTAGAGATCCTGATTTTTGTCATTGTATTTTTTCATTTGCTTGAACAGTTCACATGCTACTGTTTTCAGGAGCATGTCAGAATACATTAGGTCTACACTTTCCTTATTTTAAAAAGACAAGCTTTACAATTAAATGAAAATGTTCAACTAATTTAAGGACCGTATTGTTTCTTGCCTGCAACCTACAACAGTCATGTCTGTCTATCCTTTGTGTTTCGTGCCCTCAGCAGACTGCTGACTGACAACCTTTTGTATATGAATAAGCTTTAATGATCTACAAACCTTTCTTGAGCAAAACTGCCGGAGAAAAAGCTGAGAAGGCTAATCTTTCTTACCCAATACATTAAAAAATACTGTAGAAGAGCAGCAGTGCCTTGTCATGAAATTGTTATGGTTCAATGAAAAAGCTACTTAAATGAAGATGACTAGATGACCTCTTCAGGGCCCTTCCAATCTGAATTATTTTGTGATTGTAAGATGGGTTAAAAAGGCAAAGTACTTATTTCCAGGAAGTGACTTAAAAAGGAAGTTTTCCTTCCTCCTACCATTAAACCTAAAATAAGTATGTGCAGGTCTCTGGATGTCTCTTTGTGGTGACAGCCATAGGATTGAAGGGCTTGAGGGCATTCTCTTTTTTATTCTCCAGGACAAAAGTTCCTTAAAGACAAAGAAACAGAATCTCTGTAATTCACTAATAAATAAAAATATAATTAAAATTACATAATTCAAAATGCAGTAATAAATATAGATAGCTATATAGATACTTCAATTTGGTTATGAATATAGATAGCCAAATATAAAAGCCCTTCACAAGTCTGTAACACCAATAGTTTGAAAAGAGCAGAAAAGCACTCTCTAAAATGCACAGACTCATTGCCTAAAATAGACTTAATTTCTTGACTTTTATTAAAACTGTCTGAGTTTACTTGAATGTACAGAATCACAGGATTGTTGAGGTTAGAAGGGACCAATGGGCTTGTGAAATCTCCATCCTTCAACATACTAAAAACTAAATAAGACAAGGCCCTGAGCAACCTGATCAACTTTAAAGTTAGCCCTGCTTAGAGCAGAAGTTTCATATACATGATCTGCATGAGTCCTTTCCAAACCCTTTTACTACACCCTTCTATAAACTTTGTGCCAAGTCCATTTTCATTGAAAAAATTAAGTGTAATGATGATGACATGAAAAATTTGAGTTCTCACTGATTATAGTGCTTGCTTTGAGGGTATTTTACTTGTATTAAAAAAATTGCCTATTTTGAAAAAAATGCATTTATTGCTGCAAGTGAGAACTCAGATTGATTACAGAAAAACTGCTACAAAGGCAGTTTATTTTTATATTTTCATTGCCAGTAATTTCTTGTGAACAGAATTTTTTTTTATTCTGTTAAGATTAAGAAATACATATTTTTAGAAATGTAGTGCTTGAAAGAATTCCACATCTTAGGATATCTGTTAAAAAAAGAGAAAGCAAAAATCTACAATGATAGAGGCAGTCTCCAAATCGAGGAAAAAAAAGTCTGTTTCTTAATCAAGTATTGTTTCATTTTTTCAGAACCTGCAAAATAAATCTCTAATGAAATTGAGGCAGCATATTTTGTCTATTTGCGTGAGAAAATTTCCAGAGAAGTTAAAAGCCCTATTGAAATGTAGGAGTGTATGTCCCTAAATATTTCTTTTAGGTTTTGTTTCTAGATCTTCTCTGTCTCTCCAAAGTGTTTGTATTAATACTGTGAATTCAATGCACTTGGAAGAGTATTGATCCCACAGTTGTTCCAGTTTTTCACATTCCAGATTCAGATGCTATGATGGTGCTTGAGATTAATGTGTACATTTTATGAATACAAATGTTTTTAAATAGAGTTTTCTCACACACTTTATTTTCATCAGTTTTATGGTTACAGTCCATATTCATATATTTCAACCACAGTATGTTCTTAAATAGCATTGTTTGTGAAACTGAGCTTTATGTTAAAATATGCATTCATTAACAGTTATGCATTCTTACATAATTTGCAATATAGCGTAGTCTCAGTAACAAGGTACTATGTCTAATGTCAAATAGCACTACTTTACTACAATCACTCATCTACCTTCTAGATGTCACCAGTTCAGGCTTTGTCTTAAATTTGCAGATTCTTTCTAAGCAGCATTTCACTAATATTGTAGCTAAGGTTGTCATCTGGACTTTCCTTATTTTATCATGTATGCTTTCTTTAATGAACCAAGAAATTTTGCAATGACAAGGAAAGGAACAGAAGAAACTGAGTAATGGAAATGCACGTCCTTCTGAGATTAATGCCAGAGTATCCTCATTAAAAGAAGGTACTATCAGCCCTAGAGCTCATAACTTTTTCAGCGCAATACTGAAAGATTCAAATGAACAGGCAATATGGTTCTCTTTATGGTAAAAGATCCGAATAGAGGAAGGAGTACAGGATAATTTTGAGCTAAAGAGTCTGTTCATCTGTGTAGTGAAATGACAGGTTTAACCTGGAGGTCAAAGCTTGATCATGCGATGTCTAACTTATAAAAAAAGAAGCTTACGACTGTGAATAGTACAGGTAGCAGGACCAAGAAAGTTCTGAAGAAGACATAATAGCATTCCTGAGTCATGAAAAAGAAGAAATCTAGCATCGTTTAAACCTTCTTTCTCTGTCTCTGCTAGAAATAAATGCAATACAGTATCTCAAGTGTATTAAAGTATCTATTCATACATGCCTAATCTAGAGGAGAAATACCTGCAGAAATGTACTTTATATTTGCAGGTATGAAGGAGTGGCCTTTAGAATGTCACAAATTCTTGTGAAAAATTCATTCCCTGTCATACTATAACAGAGAATCTCTTTGCCGGAAGTAAGCTATGGTAATAGAGATTTCTAGAACAGTGCAGTTTACTTACTGATAGGGAAATTAAGGATTTTCTTTTATAGGGATGATTAGAGAACTCCTCCTAGACCTGCATCACTGGTGAAACTTCATAGAACTTACTTTTTTCTTCAGAAGTAGAGATAGAATATGTCTTTTTGTTTTTCAGGCTGGATCATAAAAGAATCACTTAAACATGCCAGAACAGTAGTGGAAAACTTTCACATCCATAGCCATAAATGTATACGCTAAGGCATAATCTTGTCATAGGTGAAAGAACGTAGAGTCTAAGGAGGAAGAAGTACTGTCTGGCAGAAGAAAATCATGTAAAGAATAAGGAAAGCTTAAGAAGACCTTCATTTCAGCCAGCAGGAAGTCTTTTTCACCAGAGGGTAAATGCAGTACCAAAACAGTTTACACAAATTGGTTCTGGATTCTCTGCCCTTGGTGATTTTTAAGATTCAGATAGACAAAACAATCTCTGACCTGATGCAGTATTGGTATAGTCCCTTTCTGAGTTGAAGAATGGACTTACTGACCTCCAAAATTCCCTTCAAACTACTACTTCTGTGACATAAACCATCACCAAAATAAAATTGTCCTGATTCTAGGTGTGGCTAAAATCTTTTAGCTCTTTTTCCAAATAGATATAAGCAGCTTGTACTCCCCTATGACTAGAACCAAACTTTCAACCTCATCAGAAAATTCATTTAACAAATGAGCTAAGAATGGTAAAACCATATTCAGGAAAAAAAATGCTGAAGAGCATAAAGTATTCTTGGGTAGCTGAACTTCTATCATTGCAGATGTTTAAGTGTGCGATATAATCACACGAATATGCCTAGCCAACAGTTTCTATTTGCTATAGGGCTGGCGTTTATAGCAAAGACTTCTGTTTGGAAAGACTTTAATTCTTATTTAACACCTTCCTTACATTAGAATTGGACCATTACAGTGCCTCTTCTTGTAGAGGAAAATAAACACAGTAGGGTTCACTACTCTTGAGTGTGAGGGATAGGCTGATGTTTACACTGTCAACCGGCTGTCAACCAGTAAATTATTTGCAAGAATATTATTGGAAAATGCCCTGGTTCTCTCCACTGTGAAGTAGATGTTACTTTATATGGTGTTTGCTATTCAGAAAAACCTTAAACTAAATGAAGAACAGTACTAATCTGTTACTAATAGGTCAAAACTAAAAATTATTATATGGTACACCTGGAAACAGGAGAGGCCAAACATTTAAAATTAATCAACTTTATTACTGTTTATGTTTTTATATGGGTATTAATAACATTGGAATTACTTAATAAAATGTTATTTTTGATAAATAAATAAATACAGTTAACGAAAATTGTTTTTGAAGAATAATTCTACTCTAATTGGAGAGTTAATAGTATTTTTTAAAAATATTTGGGAAACCTTGTTTTTCGGAATATATTGAAATCTTAAAGACTATATTTACGTATTCTTCAGTTTACATTTTAGTTAAATATTTGAGCACTTTGTAAACTAAGATCTAATCACTAAGCTACTAATCTAGACTGGTTATGTCTTCATTTTTTTGTAGACATACTTAAAAAAAAAACTTTCAAGTCTAGCTTGCAATATAGCAAATTTGTCATAGTAGCTCAATATTATAGTTTTCCTTATACAAAACATTATATCTCTATCCTTAAGTATTGCAGAATGTTTAATTGGGATATGTACAGTACCTATAGTTTTTATCATCTGTTAGAGAAATTTAATATTCAGATCATGAACATTGTAAGCAATTGTTCTTTTTAGAGCATGAGGCATATTAAAGAAAAATAATAGAAATATAGAATACCGCATTCTCTAATAGAGTGTAACAGACCATAGAGACAATTAAATACATTGAAATGTAGTGAAATAGGAAATAAAAACCACCAAAAGAAAGGAGGGAGATGTTATAATTATCTATAATAGAATTATTAAATTTTCCTAACTTGTCACTGATAACTTTTCTTTGTGTGAAAGTAATAGAACAGAATTTACCAGCCTTTTATCTTCTTTTAACCTACATTCCTTAAAGATAAATGAGTAGGAAAGAGTCCAAAACAGAGGGATCAGAGATTTAGCAAATATGATCTACAGCAGATTAGGCATGTCTATCAATGTGTGAAATATTGTTTTAAAGAAAATGGTAGTAGTTTACTACAATTTGTGCATATCCCTGTATATGCACACATACTAAGATACTACCGAAATCTCTGGGGAAGGGAAAATACTACACTGAGCTGTCTCTGGAGGATTTTCAGAACAGATGAGACAAACATTTATGCAGCGTATTCCAGCTCATCACAGGGTTTTGATCTGAAAAACCTTGAAGACTATACAGGAAGTAGAATTTATTTTTATGACCCAGGTACAAGTTATTTCTAAGCATTATCACTACTATTTAAATGTTTAGATTTGTAGTAGAATTTTTTTCAGTAATTAAAAATATAATAATGCAAAATAACTGGTCACTATACTAAGGTAGTTCAACACTCTCTTGAAAGCTAAGGAGGGGAGTGTGTGTGTATGACTGAGATTTCATCACTGTGCATTTGTACTTACTTTCAAACTCAGAAAGGTGTGAAAGAACTAATATTATGCAAGCTATCTTCATGCTTGTCCTTTTTTGAGCTACAGACTTTTTCTTAAATGTTCTAAAAAGGGCACTTGTCAGTGTAATTGTTCACATTTTTCTTCTCATTTTATGCAACGAAAGAATGCTAGTCATTAAGTTCAGTTCTCAAGTGGCATACTTCAGATGGTGACTTCCACAAATTGGATGGGGATGTTGGATGTGAAATGAATAGAGTGAGAATGTGAGAGCTCTTAATTTTAATGAAGAATTTTTAAAGTCCCATGGATGACTTCCCTTATTAACATCCTACTCAGACTTAAATTTTTTATTAAAATATGATTTTTTCTTATTGGCACTAGTAGTAGACAACATCAAAGTGGAAAACACTTTTTCCTCACTGTACCATTAATTTAAGAAGTTACTAAGTTTTACTCTACTAATCACTTCTCCATACGTTAAATAGCACCATGACTTCAAATTACTAAACCAATTTAAAACAATACTATTCATACTATGATATTGTCTCTTCTTTCATTCAATCTCTGTGGGAGAAGTAAGTTTCTGTACACTTATGATGAATGTCCCTTATAGAGAATTAGGACTAAAAGCTGGACACAAAATGGTATTTAAACGTTCGGTCAGTACGCACGAGCATATTTTTTAAAAACTGCATATGATTCTATAAATACGTAGACTGAGCCTTGTTAAGCTAAAGCTACAAGCTCCCATTTCTTAATGACTGAATTAAGTGTGAGAGTATTATTAAACGGCATCGGAATGTGGCAAAAAGAATTCAAACTGTCACTTATAAATTCTAAAAAACATGTATATATCACACATACAACTAGGATTTGCATTTCTCTTTGATGTATGGAGCCTCACTTAGGAAATGAGCAGATTTTCTGATTGTCTGTTGAGAACATCAGATTTGATTGAGAATAGAATTGCTTCAAAATACTTCTAGTAGAATGCGAAGAAATCAGATCATTCTTGTCATATCATTATGGAGTGATGTTTTAAATTCGAATTAAAAAGGTATGTCAGGATTAATTGCCATGATGGTAATACCTGGCATAAACAAAAAAAGCAACTGGAGAGCTTACTGTAGTTTGTTTGTAGCACATAAAGAGGAACACCTGCCTTTTGCAGAAAACCAATGTCCCAGATAGACTTTGACATATACCAGATTTCATGCTAAGTTTAGAAAAGCAAAATGTTGCAACTTTTAAAAATATTAAACCAGTAGCTTATTAAAGTGATTTATAATTTTTAATAGCAGATATTTACTTCAAAGGGAATTATATGTATATGATAATCCAAATTTATAAGTATGCAGAATTTGTCTTCCTGTTTAGTCAGCAGGGACTAGTTAGCTAGGTAAATGCTACATAACCCGGAGTAGTCATGAATTAATTTTAACCTAAATTAGATACTCAGTCTTCTGAAGAAATCTTTCTCTTAATATGCTGCTTACTTAGAAACACCTAATGCAGCACATTTGGGGAAAAAAATGGAGAAAGCAAACCCTTCTCAAACCTTATGAAGTTTAGCATTATGTCAGACTACCACAACTTCACAAATAACCTCAGTAATTTTCAACCCTAATTTTTTTCTGCTGTAGGAACAGAACAAGGCACAAAGCAGTCATAAAAAAAATGGCCTAAACCATGTTGTGCACACAGAATCATATGAAAACAAGGAACCAAGACATGTATTTTTCATATTCTTGGAAACTGTAGAAGTAGAAGCTGCTTCTAGCGGCAGGCACATATAAACCTCATGTTAAAATAAAAGGCGTGAAAAAGCATCTGCTCAAAGTATGTTTTTAAAAGATTTATGTAAAGTTGAGGTACTAATCCATCATAATTTAACAGTTACTGCCTGGTCTATTTTTTTTCTACAACAAAGGAGAAGAACCTAGATGTTTGACAATGTCTGTGTTGTGGAATATGGAAAGGAGTAAATATTGTGTAAAAAAGTAATGAGAAACATTTCACATAAGACTACCTCTTCCATGTAATTATATCTACACTAAGCATATAGGGTCATTGGTTAATCATTGGACTCCAGTCTTCCAGAACATCTGTAATTATTCAGCTACATTCCTTTCTATTGCTGATGTACATAGATTTCCTACAGAATCAAGGAACAATCAGATTTGTGTGGAACAGAATTGTAAATTACTATAAAATTAGTGTCATTTCTCAAAAATATTTGAATACACTTTCTTACTCAGAGCATTTTAAATGAACAAAAATATTTATCATTAGATAGTTTAGGCAACTAGCTTTAGTTATGAAACTCTTTGTTTTTTCTTGTGCATTGTGTGAAGTAGTACTTGGTGATTATACAGCAAATGAAACTAAGGTGGAAGTTACATTCCTGATTCTCATTTGGACTAGTATCCATTAACTATATCACCATTTACTATGATGGATTCCTGTGATCAGAAATGTTTGAGTGATCGTAAACTACAATTTTATTTCCATAAATGAGAGATTCCAAAAGAAGATTCAGTTATCTAAAGAAACATACGAACAGAAAGCATGCCATATACTATAAAGGTATGTTCACAGTTTGACAACAGGAATATCTTGAATAGTTGATAGGTACTGTCTGTAAATAGAGCAAGGTGATAGCAGTATACTAAGGAGTAGAACGGCTGATTAGAGGTGCATGCAGCCCAGTTGGTTTGAGAGCAACTCTCATAGTGATGCTACCAGTAGTAGAACTGTATTTGTCCCAGGATTATGGGGTAAACCAGTATGATTGAGTCAGCCCGTAAATCATTTGCACCCTTGGAGTAGCGTGCTATCATCCACACATAGTTTTTCATGCCTGGTAACTAAAGCCCAGATCTTCCCCTCTGCTTAGCTCACTGAGGTATATGCTTTGGACTTCACAGCTACATCAACATTTTGGTGACTTGTAAGTTGAGGACACTGGGCACCATGATTTCCATGTTGATATAGAAATGAAGTGATTAAAAGATGATAGCAAATTTGGGCAGAACTGAAAACTGGGTATCAATGATGAGGAAAGGTAAAACTGGAGAAATCTTGATACCCCTGCAAGTGGATGAGACCAAGCTATTTAAGAGCAAGGAATAAATGGAAATACTTTCCTCTTGATGTGTGCTAGTCAGTGTGTTGCATAAGTAAGTCTAGCAAAAGTTAGATACGTGTCCTGGTTTCATCTGGGATAAAGTTTATTTTCTTCACAGATGCTTGTGTGAGGCTGTGTTTGGGATTTGGGATGAGAAACTGTTGATAACGTGCTGATGTTTTGAGTTGCTGCTAAGCAGTCAAGGACAGTCCAGCTTCTCGTGCTGGCCGGCCAGCGAGCAGGCTGGGGGTGCCCGGGGAGCTGGGGGGGGGCACAGCTGGGACAGCTGACCCAGGCTGGGCAAAGAGATATTCCCTACCGGCCGACGTCGTGCCCAGTACATAAACTGGAGTTGGCCGGGGGCGGGAATCGCTGCTCGGGGACGGGCTGTCGATCGCCGGGTGGTGAGCAATTGCTGTATTGGGCATCACTTGTGCTTGTACATTCCTTTGTTGGTATTATCATTGTTGTTTCCTTCTCTCTTTCTGTCCTATTGAACTGTGTTTATCTCAACCCATGAATTTTTCTTCTAATTCTCTCCCCCGTCCCACTGCGGGAGGGGGAGTGAGTGAGCGGCTGCGTGGTGCCTAGTTGCCGGCTGGGGCTAAACCACGACAATATGAAACAAAACAAATACACACCCATCACTCACTCAAATCCTTTGGAATAGCTTCCTGCCAGGTAGACATAATACTTCTTGTAGATAGAAGAACATAATAGTTCTAGCATTCCAAAACCAAGGTGATTTTTTTTGTAATTACCTTAAGATGACAAAGGAATACCAGCAGTACTTGGATAAAGTAGGCAAAGTACAACCTACTTTTTTTTTCCATAATGAATATAAGTTGCATTTTAATAAGGAGTAATATTTTTCCTCAAATCAAAACAGACAACATGGGCTATATAATAAGCACTTCATAGCACCTGTACATATTGCAGAAATAGAAAATACCTACCTACCTGAACTATGTGTCCAAAGATGTTAATTTTCTTTTATCAATGTATTGATTTACACATTAAAATATTTGACTTTATGATATTTCTGACACTGTCAGAATAAATTCTACTGTAAGTATTCTGCTACTGTCCTGCACAGACACAAAAGGTAAATTATTAACAGTAACCTTTTTCTGTGATGGACATCAGTGTCTATATTTCATGAAAGACTTCATAAGAGCCAGAACCTGCAAGATTTACCTAAAGAAGTGAAATGAAAGGTAGGGAAAAGCTGTTCAAAATGCAGGTTCTGGCAGTACAGTGGGATGAATACTGGATTGGCATCTTCACCTGGGAAGCATGGAAATGGGTCAGGGTAAAGGGCTGCCCCAGAGTTGATGTCAAATTCTCCCATTAGCTAAAAGAAAGCATAAAAGGAAATGTGTTTGTGATACCCCTGTTCAGTTAAAACTGTTATGTTCCTCCTTACTATGTTACTGATCCCAATAAAATGCGAGAGCTTCTGCATGAAGTGATTACAGATATAGTTATTTTTGAGTAACATAACAGGCTTCCTAAATAACTCAACCTTGTTAAAGAACTGTATATTATTTTCTATATCTGTAATACTCTAATGGTATGAGGAGATTCTGGGTGATTTGCATTCAAAAAGTTAAGTGGGATTTACCATATACATCAAAATAATATGAAATTGAGTAGGAAAATAATCCCTCAAATCACAGCTTGCAATACACAGATAGTGATTTGGGGATATTACCTTGGTCACTGGCAAAATAAACTGCAAGTTTTCATAATTTAGCTATATTTCTTTAATGAATACATGTGATATATAATTTTTATTTGCCAAACAAAAACACAAGGACTGCTGACAGAGGTCATGTCAAAAGAAACAGATCCAAAGCCAGGTGATTATCTAAATGCTTACTTTATCACCTATCGCAAGACTTAGTTGCATGTGATAAATAGATTCCAGAAATATTCTTACTATTCTTGAAATGGTTCCACTTATTCAGTTAGGAGCAAGCATACAGGGGTGGCTTGATTTGCTTTCTGAAAAATGTATCAGGATTTCAAGGAAAATTAGGAAAACTCTTTTTAGGATACCACTCATGACTTCTCTCCATTGAGTAATGATTCTTTATTATTATTCAACATCTTACCATTTAGTCACTTTTTTTAATCTGTGCAACATCTTCCTCTTTATGCCACAGTTACTGAGTTTTCTTAAGAGCTTTTGGCTCCAAAGAGCCTTGTATTTCTCTTTGGATTAGAAATACAGGACAATAATAGCCATATCATCCTTTCTCGTGGACTTCATGTCCCCTTCAGATAAGTCCCATAGGTTTGTGGAGCAGGTTTTCTTTCTGCCAATGTCATGCTCACTCTTCCTCCCTCCCAGTATGTTGGTTTTATCTACATGTCCATTATTTCTTCTTCTTATGTATTCTACTTACCTGTCCAATACAGGCTTGCAAGCATGTAGTTGCCAAGATTTCCCTTAGAATACATTGAAAAAATAGCATCATATTTTCTACACTCCAAAGCAATTTTAAGTGAGATGTTAAATCCAGTTGAAGGCCGGTCGCAAGCGGTGTTCCTCAGGGCTCGGTTCTGGGGCTGGTCTTGTTCAATATTGTTGTTGATGATCTGGATGAGGGAATCGAGTGCTCCCTCAGTAAGTTTGCAGATGACACCAAGTTGGGTGGGAGCGTTGGTCTACTGGAGAGTAGGAGGGCTCTGCAGAGGGATCTGGACAGGCTGGATTGATGGGATGAGGCCAACTGTATGAGGTTTAATAAAGCCAAGTGCCGGGTCCTGCACTTGGGTCACAACAACCCCAGGCTTGGGGAGGAGTGGCTGGAGAGCTGCCTGGCAGAAAAGGACCTGGGGGTGCTGGCTGACAGCCGGCTGAACATGAGCCGGCAGTGTGCCCAGGTGGCCAAGAAGGCCAACAGCGTCCTGGCCTGTATCAGAAACTGTGTCCAGCAGGAGTAGGGAAGTGATCGTGTCCCTGTACTCGGCACTGGTGAGGCCGCACCTTGAATCCTGTGTTCAGTGTTGGTCCCCTCACTACAAGAAGGATGCTGAGGTGCTGGAGCGTGTCTGGAGAAGGGCAACGAAGTTGGTGAGGGGTCTGGAGCACAAGTCTTATGAGGAGCGGCTGAGGGAACTGGGGTTGTTCAGTCTGGAGGAGGCTGAGGGGAGACCTTATCACTCTCTACAACTACCTGAAGGAGGTTTTAGTAAGGTGGGTGTTGGACTCTTCTCCCAAGTAACTAGTGATAGGACGAGAGGAAATGGCCTCAAGTTGTTCCAGGGGAGGTTTAGATTGGATATTAGGAAAAATTTCTTTACTGAGAAAGTGGTCAAGCATTGGAACATGCTGCCCAGGGAGGTGGTTGAGTCGCCATCACTGGAAGTGTTCAAAAAACGTGTGGATGTGGCACTTCAGGATATGGTTTAGTGGGCATGGTGGTGTTGGGTTGATGGTTGCGCTTGATGATCTTAAAGGTCACAGAATCACAGAATCACAGAATCCTTAAGGTTGGAAAGGACCGGTCTTTTCCAACCTTAATGGTTCTGTGTGATTCTGTGATTCTGTTACATTCTTCATTAGCAATTTGGCTGTTTCACCCAAGTTGTTCCTTTAAAATCGGGTGAATACCGCTCAATACTTGCCACATATTTCTTTTTTCACTCTTTAATCCCAGACTTCTCTCAGGCAATCATTCCAAGTTTAGATAGATCTTATGAACTGATTTGGGCATTAGAGTCTCTATGGCTTTTGCCATAGTGGACATCATTGTTAAGAATGGATTTAGCCTCTCTGCAATGTATCCTGATTATCCTCTTCTCCTGAAGACTCTTTGGCATCTCCTCTGATCTTTGATGTTTTTGGAGGAGGGTCTGTTATTTTTTATTCTTTTTGCTCAGACATTCCTCAAACTTTTAACCTTCATTATTTGTTTATTATGCCCTTTCTTCAAGACTTGAGCTTTTCTACTTTCTTCATTTGGAAGCAATTTCAGGTTTTTCGAGGATGTCGTCTTGCTTCCAGTAACTTCCCTTACCCTATTGTTTAGCCTTTTCATGTGTCTTTCATCCTGTCTTAAGCCTTTCCATCTTCAGACATTGATGTGCCTTAGCTGGCCCTTGCGGCTCTCTGACAATTTCCTCATTTTTAAGCAGTGTCCCTTTTTTGAGATAGAGCTCATTTACATACATTACAATTGCTGTTACGGTTGAGGAGGCACTCTAACATATCAAAGTCCATCCTCATTCTACTCAGGACCAGTTGGGAGACTGCATGTTTTCTTGTGAAGCCTCCAGACAGTTGTTAGTCATTGATAGTGCATAAAAACGTGGTCTCTGCATTCGAGCCTGATGTGGCATTTGTCTAGTCTAGATGGGATCAAGTCTCTCATGACTGCTGTATTTCCTGCCTCTAATCTCTGTAAGGAGATCACAATCTGTGTCACCATCCTGTGCTATTAGGAAAATAGATCAAAAAATAAACCCTTCCTATCTGAGATCTGGATTTTCAATCTATTCAGATTCTGTTACCCTCTGAGGTAAGTAGTTTTTCATATGTACTGAGCTTCAGCATTAGTCCTGTATATTTTGTAGTCCAATTTCAGTCTCCTACTGATAAGAAAAATATTCAGCAGCCTATTAAATAGATAATACACACAATTTCTTAAACTTCCAACCAATACAGAAGCCTAAGTACTGCTGCACTGGTTCTTATCTTCACATCCTGTATGAAAAGCACTCTGCCATTCCTAATTCCTCTGCTTGAGTACTGAGTGTGCATGTCTTCTTCCATAACTCATCTTTTTCTTATTTATTTCAGGCGTGAGAAACCTGGTTTTCCTATCACTGAGCTAAAATCCGTTTCTTCTGTATAGGTGCCCTTTAATCCACGGCGTCACTGGTTTCTGATGAATCCAAGTTCTTACTCCTTGCACCTTCTAAACCAGACTTGAAGATTCTTCATCTACTTCTGTCCTGCAGATTAGGAATATTTCACTAACATAGGTGTACTGGCTGTTGTCTTTCTTCTGAAGTGTCTAAATTTGCCTTCAGGTTCTTTCTCTTGCTCTTCTGTGTCACCAGTGCCCATGTAAACTATGATTGCTGCCTTCTCTCCAGAACTTTCTCGGGTGGATCCAGATTCCTTATGGGATCAGACACGTCAATAATCAGCAGAAAAATCACTATACAGTATTCTCTGGGATGAGAGGCTATCAATTTTGTTTAAATAGCATTTTCTACCGCTAAAATGCTTCTTTCCAGCTTGGGTCTGTGATTCCAAAGAGATGTCCTCGGTACAAGAGATTAGATGTCATCTTTTAATGAGGAAAGGAACACTGATGTCTCCCAGAGGGATTATTTCCCCTTTCTTCAGTTTAGTGTCCTCCTCCCTGAAGCTGGGATTGCTGTCTTGAATTTGATTCTGCTGTGTGATGTTCCTGAAAATCTCTGTGAGGCTCTGCTGTCTTTCTCAGCACAAGGGATTGTTTGCTTTGAGAATAATCTGCTCAAGGGTGTTCTTAAACTTACTGTGAGTGAACCTCTCCAGTTCAGCTACTCTGCTCTCAAGAGCTAAAATGTCCTCTGAGAACTACAAGTGGTCTCTATTATACATATATATATGCTATCTTTTCAGAAGGTGGTGTTAGCAATAAAATGAATAATCTATTTGTTCTTTAAAAGTAGAGAAGGCAGAAGGGTTTTTAAGTTGATTTTTAGCCAGGATGAGTTTGTATACTGTCATATAGTGAATCATAAATTACAATCTGGTTATCATTTAGCTGCAGCACCAAATAAAATGTATACCAATACACTGTATTATACATTTTCTAATTGAAATTAGAAATATAATTACATAGATTGCTTGTGCACTTAGCACATTCATTCATACTAATCAATATATGTAGGATGCATTGGTCACATGGTCTACTATTTGTTTTCATCAAATGTGGCTTGCAAATAATGTTCTCAATTAAGCTATTTTTTTTTTTACTATCTATAAATCCAGTTAGGTTTGTTGAATTGCAGATATGACTTTTCAATTTTTCATAATTGACACCATTGTTAACATTATTATCATTAGTTTGATTTTATGCTAATAAGTTAGAACTAAGCATTGAAAAAATACATCTCTTCAGCTTTAACTATGACATCTGCTGTTATTACAAGTCATAGCTTGGTAAATCTGCATGCATGTATTATCATAAGACATAAATAAGATTTGGGAGCTCATGGGCCAAATGTAGTCCCTAGAAGTGCAAAAGGTTTTTTCCCTTGCTATCCCATCTCCCCATGCTTTGATTTTTATTCCTTGAAAGTCCCAAATGCTACCTATCGTTATCCAATGGATACATTTACTTGTAGCCTGTTCACAGCAGTCACCACAGCACTCATAATACTGTAGCATCTCACTCACCCTGGAGAGGAATGATGGGTTGCCTGGCAGCAATTGTCATTCGAGATGGTATCAGTCCTATCCAAGCCTCCTTGTCAAGGTCAATTCTCAATAAATAGCAAAGGGTAGTATCAGTCTGTAGAAAAATACTTTCCTGCACTGGATGCAAATCACCACCAATGTAGTTTTGAGTTAAACTACGTTATGGCACGTTACTATGTTAACTTAGACATATAAATGTTAACTTAAACATGTAATTAAAATGTGTTGAAGAGAACTTTCAGAAGGCAAACAACTGACAAACATGCCTATTATGATCAATCCACTTTTTAACATGATTTATTAGCTATCCAGGAAGACTGCCTTACAACTAGAGAAAGCAGTTGCTGTCAACAGCAGAAAGCCTCTAACAAGGTGAACACATTAAAACACTAATCTGGGTGATGCTTCCCAGAAAAATTTATTTGGAGTAAAATAAAGGCATTTGCAGATTCTAGAATCCTTTACAATGATTTAGTGAAGCCTTATGATAAGAAGTAGTAAAAAGACAGAGAAATCTGATATCCTACTCTACTGTGAAATTTTCAGTGAAAGGAAAAATAAAACTAGAAAAGGTATATTCTTCTTTTCACATGAAAAGACTCTAAGGAAATAACCATTGAATATTTTCTTTTACTAGCGAAGTAGGCTCCATTAAGATGTGATTTGACAGTATATATGAATGCAAGCATATGCCTGTATAACGCTTTATACTCCAAAGTTGGAAATAACTTCACTAGGTGTTGCTGTTCTTCCCAAATTTCCATCACTGTGTTCATAGAACTGATATCTTCTTTTCATCGCTGAACAGTAATTCAAGAGTCAACCAAAGTGCCAGTTGTCCTGGTTATATCTACACTATATCTTTTAATTAAGTCTGAAATGTCCCTCAGAAGCCAAACTGAAACTTTTTTCTAAATGCAGTATAGATTTCCAGATGATAATGGTCATGAGCCAAACCGAGATACCAGCTATCGATCTCAATTCACTAGCTGAGAGGTGATGAGGAACCAATGAAATTCCTCTTGACTGTGAGTGATCATATCAGGCTACTGCTTCCCTTCCAGTAAAAAATCAAACAGGTTATTGACAAAACACAGTACAGGTGAACTCATCTGAGTTTGTGATGAAAAAGAGTAGGAGTACACATGCCACTAGTTAGAGACGACCGAGACTGATGGAAAGTGTAACCACTCCATTTCAATGCAAAGTCCAATAGGCAGTAATTTTTGTTTTATTGGTAATGTTGATAGAAAAATCTCTACTTTCCTGCAGGACATAAATATTATAGGTGCATAAGAATGTCTTTATTTTGAGCTACACCTGGAGCTGAACAAGATTCACCCAGGAAGGTACAGCTACTTGCCCAGAAATAAATACATATTAGGAGGTTTGTTGGGCCCAAGGCTTAGTTAATACTTGCAGATATACCCCACAGAGATACAGCAATTGGATAAACAGCAGCCCACAAGACATGAAGGGGTAACCCCCCCCAAAAAAACCAGAAAATTTTTTGTTAGATTTCATTTTCCTTCTGTGTAATTTCACTGTCACAGCTGTGAATACTGGCTTGTATATAATGTCAAAGCCCACTTTTAAATAAAAATGAGACTGATTATTTCATTTTTTTGACCTTTCAGGAGGAGAAAGACAGTTTGTCATGAAAAATAAAAACAGTTCCTTTATTTGCTTTGACAGTAAAAAAACATACAACAATTTTTTTATTTCCTTCAAGCTAGCAGTTGTTTAGTGATTAAGTGACATAAGAGGAAACCCCTACATAAACAATAAATTACTGACAAAGGCTGGTAGCATAAATTCTTAGCTTTTTTACTTTCTATAGCATAACTGTGATTGTATTCTTTTAAAATTCCTTGCCATGATATCCATCAAAACTAAACTGAGTGCATGCTGGGGTGGGGCTTTGGGTTTTTGTTTTGTTATCAATAGCCTGTACTAAGAGCGGTTTTGTTTCTGGTAGGGGTAAGCATCTGGGGTAAGCATCTACACAAATTCAAAACAGTCAGACCACAGTTCCCACTAGTGCTATTAGCAGTTTCCAGGTTAAGTTTCACCAAAAGCATGTTTGCCTGTGAAGAGAAACCTGAGGCTCATTTTAGATGTTTTTTTCAAATTGTAGCAGACTGCAGCTGATGGCATTTCATGTTTCTGGTATATTGTCCTACATATAGTTTTCCAGATTCTTCTAAAAAAGCAGAATCATCCTGAATATTACATTATTTATTTAAGCACCTGAAAATAAATGTGAGTTCCTTTATGGTCTTTATGACCTGGGAATCTGTTGGCTTGATTCATGTCTCAGTTGTTCAAGCTTGGTCATTTAGCCAAGGTAGCTCGAGGTAGAATATCAGACAGATGATTCAAAAGCTTAGTGCTAATGATTGTATCCCATGATCTACCATCTTAGGCTACTTTCTATTCTTTGACATTGATGTTATCCAGTTGTTACCGAAGCTTCTTTTACTGATATACAAAAATTATACAAAATCAGTATTCATCTTATCTCAGTAATTTGGCTGCAACTGGCAGAAACTGAAGGCAAGCTTTTGAACTGAAATAAGATTTTGAATGCTGCTCCAGGAAAATAACCTAGAATGCTTTGACAGAGCCTTTTTAAACATAATATGTGCTCAGAGACTTCATCCTGCGGGTTAAAAAACACTTTCTAAAACCAGTCAGGTTTCAAGGTTCTAAGAACTCCAATACTGCTGGTAAGTTTTCACCTAGATGCATATATAAGCAAACACTAAGGAACTTGCAAATTATAACAAAAGTTTCATGATCTCTTATAGGAGCGAATACAGTGGGACATAATGAAAATAGTGGAATATAAGTTCTCTGAAGTTACACTTATAAGAGAGAACACAGAATTTCATGTGTCACAGTATGAAACGTACATAAAAATATTTCCTTGGTTTATGGAAAATAAGTGAGTTCGATTAAATTGATTTAGAACGCCAAATTACAACAGAAGGCAGCTGACTAGAAAGGAGGGATTCATTTTCTGTCTTCCTTCCCAGAGGAGGCTGGTTTTGTTTTGTATTTTATTTAAATAAAGGAAAAAGAAAACCGGAAGGTCACCTTTATCTTAAGCAGCAGCAGGAGGTTTTGGAATATGGACAAAATTGTTGAGAAATATGAAAAATATATTAAAATATATAACATACTTTTAAAGAAAAATAATTTTTCATCCTCCTAACAAAGACAGAAGTATCTGTTCATAATACACTCACATACACATACCCTTGTTTTTACACATTGAATCAGTCTTTCAGGTTATTGTTCTTAAATATGTGAGTGACAAAAATTTTTGTTCATACACATAATATATTTCAACAACTGAAGGTTTCGTGGGGTTTTTCTTTTTCCTTTGCAGTTCTCAAACCATTGCGTGTGGAAAATGCAGTAGAGATTTCCTGCCTGAGTTTGCTGCTGATATAGCTGACTCTCTGAATGCTTTTCACTTACAATGGAAAGACCAAACCTGCACTGTCAAGGGTGATACATTTAGGTATTGCAGTACATGAAGATATTATCATTAGAAAACTGCTATGAATGTTCCAAGTTATGATTAAAATACAATTAAGGCAGTAGATATGCATTGATCCTGCTGATCTGTGACTGCAAAGGAATAAAATCTAAACCATAATTAGATTTGTACAGAGATGGTATTTTCAAGATGTTAAATTTTTTTTTTTTTCTTTCTTAGTGACTTGGCAGCAGATCAAGGGTTATTTAAAGTAATCAAGTCCAAGCAGAACAGACCAGAAGACCAGATCCTGTATATACTGATGCAGAACTGTTGCAACTATGGATGGTTATTTAGAAATTGCTCTTAAACCAAGAAAAATTATTTAGAAATATCATCTTTTAGACACACAATTATTTTACCTGTACTACTCTGACTTAAAAGGAAAGTCAGATGAGAATAGCAAATTAAGTCTTCCTTTATTGTGAATATCTGAAAACAGATTATACATGAAATGGTAACAATTTTACTTTCCCTCTTTTCTGAGAATTTCTTCACTCAGGTTGTATTTTGCTCCAGAAAAGCTCCCTCAGTATATTTACAGAGTTAATACAACTTACAGTAGAAAAAACATTATTTGTATGAAACAAACACACCAAAGATTAGAGAAATATATATATATATTCAATAAATCTGTGTACTGCCGTAAAGAAAGAATACTTTCTCCCCTCTTCTCCACAATGCCCTTTCCTATTTACAGCACCTGTGACAACAACGAGACACATCACACAGGACACTTTGCTTTCTCTTCCTATTTTGTGAGGTCATATTAATGAAGTTTTGGTCTGGCCTTACAAGAGCAAAATGAGAGTGGGAGATCTGAGTTGCCAAATACTTGATATTAATAAAGTAGGGTGTTATTTTATTAGTCTTGAAGTATTTCTCCAGGGTCATTTCAGATACATATAAGAAGACATGTATAAACAGAGTTTCTGCTCTGCTCTAACATGGCTTAGGATTGTTTTGTATTCATGTCCAAAAATCTTATTTCTAGGGTATTCTTCCAACCCAATTGCTTTTTAAAAATTAGCTCTGCTATCCTGTATAACAAAACAAATTCCTTGTTTTATGGAAATATCTCCTCTTAGATTAACTAAACAGAAACTCTGCTGAAGAAGAGTTCTTAAGGTTAACAGGAGTCTGTTAATTATTGTTCCTTTTCCAACTTAATCTTCACTGAAAAGTCTTTGAAGAAAGAGAGTTTTCTCATTTACAGCCATTAATTTTATATGAAAATATGTCGTAAATTTGCTTTAGAGCTGATACTTATAGGAATAACCATTTTTTTTCTGGAAAATTGTTTAACAAAGTGTTAAATATTGCAACTGTATTTTACATAGAAACTTCACAGATTGTGTGAGTTTACTGTCAAGCTTTCTAATACCATGCTAATATCATAAGAATGCTTTATTTTGCCTGGGACTCCTGGTAGATTTATAGAACACAGCATGAAATCTAGTTTTTATTTCATTTCTTCTCAGGTCAATACTTCTGGGGTTTTTGTTTTGTTTTGTTTTGGTTTGTTTGGGGTTTTTTTATTATTTTGCATCTGCAAATGTCTGTGCCTCACTTCTTTCTCAGTTTTCTCACTGTGATGGTTGATGTTACAAACGTGTATGTCAGGACTTACTTCAAAGTATAATGTGAAGAACGACCTAAAACTTTTATCAGTGTTGTGGTTTAACCCCAGTAGGCATCTAAGCTGCACACAGCCACTCAAAATCCAAAACACAGCACTGTATGAGGTACTATAAAGAAAATTAACTACATCCCAACCAGGTGCAGTACAAGCTGCTTTCAATGTTCTTATAACATTGAAGCAAAGCTGTCAGAGAGGTTAGTTAGTGCACCTGCTCCAGAGGAACACATTGTCGCACAAAGGATTTTGGAATAGGTTGAAATGCACAAAGATTCATTAGTGTGGTCTATAGCTGATGGCAAACAGCTGTTCTGATGGTGAAAGTTGCTTTGGGGCATAAAAAAAGGAAGACGAGAGAATGAGAAAAAAATTAAAAATTAAATTACTTACGGTGTCAAACTGCAAGAGCTTTAACCTGATTTGCAGCTCTTCTGCAGATATCTGCATAGCATCCTGTGATCTAGGTCACTGCCTCTGAGTCACCAAAGGTGGAATTTTATATGACTAAGTAAAAGAAGATTGCTTACTTCACAATATTGTGGCTCCTTGAGATATGTTGTCTCTATACATGACATCATAGGGGAATCTTTGATTTTATATTGTTAACCAAAACCAACACCCAACCATTAAAGATTATCCTGTTCTTTTTTATTTTGAATGGCAGGTGTGGTAAAACTCAGAAAATTGTCACAGTGTGAATTTGAATAGCTATATAAGTAAAGTTCCTTTAAAATATGAAGAGTCAAAGTTCAAACAAGAAGTCACATTGAGTACGGATTTTTTGAGGCATGTACCTTCATAAGGGAAGAGGAAAAAGAGTTAGACCATGGTGAGCTCTTTCAGCAGCCAGTGCTTGAGGACATTACTGCTGTGTTCATACCGGTTTTCCAAAGAACTGGTTTTCCTAGCTCTAACAGGTGATGCCCTCTCCCATGTCCTTCAAATGATTATAAAAACTGCTTGCTACCTGCTAATCCAGAAGCAGTCTGGATTTGAGAAGGAGAGAGGTGTTCCTTTTACAACTGCTTTGTGCAGTAAATGACAACTGTCCGCTGCCACAGACAGCAAAGCTTGTCATGGTGGAGATTACAGATGCATACCATCATGGTGGAGATAACACGATTCATACACTCACAGGGCAGTTCAAGCTTGGAAGAGAACTCAGGAGGCAATCCAGTCTGACCTCTTACTCAAAGCAGGGTCAGCTATGAGGTCAGGCCAAGTTGCTCAGAGATTTATCCAGTCAGGTCTTAAAAACCTCCTGGAGACTGCACGACCTCTCTGGGCAACCAGTTCGAGTGCTTACCTGTCATCATGGAGACAATGAACAAGTTTCTTGCTCTTTCAGATATGAAAATAAATTGAAAATAAAGCCATGAGTTTATGCCAAGAACACTAACTTGGTCTACATTTTCTACTGAGCCATGACAAAATACATTATTTTTTCCCAAGACCAAACACTACTTTTCAGGTCACTTTTTCATATGTTACTGTTTTCTTAAGGTTAAAAAAAATAATCTGTAAACATTATTTTCACCATATTCCTGGATCCGTTATTGCACAAAAGTAGTTCTTGAACTCTTGAAGTATGCCTGTTATCTAGGACCTGACGTCTTAGTTCTCAAGCTTGGGAGATTGCTTTGCTTGTTTGTCTCACGCTCTATGTACTTCTGTTGTTAGATGCCATAGGATTTCAGTATACCACAGCACCGAGAAGTGTACCCACTCTTCATTTTTAAAAGTCAACAGTTTGTTATGGCTTTCTCATTTTTGGAAGGTAAAGAACCGCAGACAACCACAGCCACACCATTTGAATTTCATGTTATCTGTTATGTCTTTCTAGCTGTATTCTCAGCGGTACTCACAAATACTTAGCTGATAATGACCAGAATAATGCAGCTAGAAAAAAAAATCACTACTGTCTTTTAAAAATGTGTATTTTAATAATAATTTGTAGCATGTTTTAAAAGTAATACAGGCTTGCAGCTGTACCGTCTGAAGCTATCATAAACTTCCATGGATAAACCACAGGAAATAGTCCTTTTGACTTCTGTCATTTAAGGAAACAAGGACAAAAGTGAGATTTTTATCTAAAAATTTCATCTGTCTGTATTTCCTTTTTTCCAAGTAACTCTGGAGCATTTGTTACATCATGTGATGCATTTAATACCTAATTAACATTAATCAAATGTACTTCATTGTATTGCAGATTTCGAAAGGTTCTATAGGCTAGACATTACATGATACGACTGGAGTAATCCCTGGTTATCACCTTTAGATGGATACAACGAGTCAGTGATATAGCATAGATTTAATATCCTATTACTGCTAATTAGGTTTGCTTCACTAGCTTCACTTTCTTTTGCATCCTTGTCCTGTAACTTGTCTTGTCCTTGATAGATGTAGGTGTCTAGAGACGAAATATGGTCATTGCCAGATATACTCCTGCTTTCATCAAGTGAAAGTTCTTTAAATGTTTTATAGCTCATTCTTCACCTCCTCTGCCGTACAGAGTGCTGTATTAAAATGATACAGTAATGGTAATATCTGTTTAGGTACAGCATGTAATACATCAGCTTAGTAACTCCTTTGCCATCAAATAATGCTTATCTAGGACCATAAAGATAGAGGTTTTATTTTCCTCTGCAAGTCTGTGACCTCTCTACCAATTATCCCAGGCTCAAGATCAGCCAGGCAGCAAGAGAAACAGCATGAGACAGTGGCTCAGTGCTAAAGAGAAGCCTAAGCATTTCCCCAAAAAACAATGGGCTTCATCTTTACCCGACAGGGGGTCAGGATCATCAGCAAAGGATGAATGGTTACCTACGGTGGGATAACCAGGGTTTCAGAAGGATCCAAAGCTTTTCTGCTGCTCCAAAAGCTTACCACTGTTTAACAGCTGTCACAAGAAGGCTAATGACCGCAGGCAATGCATCACATTTCCCATCTCTGAGACAGCAATGTACGCATCTATCATTCTATATCTAGACCGAAAGAGACACACTTAATTTGTGGGTTTTTTCACTACTGGTATTCACTGATGGCAGTATTTAAAAAGGAAAGAAGAGACATAGTTCCAATGAGTATGATTTGCAAGAGTTGACATGCACAAGATTAACTAATTAAAGGCAATAAACCTAAATAACACTTTTAGATGTAAAACAGATGATAGAACATACCCATGAAGAAGTCAAATGCAAATATTAAGGGTCACTTAAGTCACTGAAGATCAGAATATAAATAAAAACTATAATGTACTTGTGTAAATTATAAAAAAAAAGGTGTTATAATTTTTGGTACTGATGTCCACACAAGCTCGTGCACGTCTTCTTGTGATGGTGAACACAGTAAGTTAAGTGACAACGGGGTTTAAGCTGAATGTGTTTCAGATATATCTTTCTTATCCTTCTGCTACATACATATAGAAACCAGCAAAAGTCACTGTTTTCTTGTGGAACTTATTTTTCTGCCTGTTCTTGTAGTAGGTAAATACAATCATAATTTTTACTTTCTTTAGAAAAAGCTGGAGGAGTTTACTGGTGAACAGGAATGCATTTTTTTGAGACTGGGTGGGGTTTTTTTGTTTTTTGTTATTGTGTTTGGGTTTTTTAAGGCTCCTTTGGACATGGGACACTTTGGCTGCATCTTCTGTATTTAGGTATATGAGGATGTGCTTCCTTGGTTGACCTTTGCCTGTAGTTGTGCCTATAGGCTGCAATACATAGTTTTTTCTATACCAATTGCTTTTTATCAGACAGGAGTTTTTGTTTTGGTTTTGTTTTCACAAAGTGCATTAAGTGTCCTTACTGATAAGGAAATAGAGACTGATTTATTAGATGACTTGTCCAAATTTCCAGTAAATTAGTCTACCAGTTTAAAGTTTGTGGATAGGCACAACTGAGTTTGTTACTGAGAAAAAAATAAGATTACCACCTACCAAGGACTTGATCGAAGGTGCTGATACCTGTTTGATGTCTTCCTGTTTCCTCAGATGAGCTTTTGATTACAGTCAAAGTGCTCAGGTTGGAATTTTCAAGTCAGTTTCAAAGAAATAGGTAATCCAAACAATACTGTGTTTGTAAGGAGACGGGAGATAATTCAGTTAGGAAAACCTTCCTTAGCTTCCCTTCTCATCTTGTGTATAGACTAAACATTTGAATATTGTAATTTTGAAATATTGGATCCATAACTGAGGGACAAAGTGTTGGAATCAAGAATGGAAGGTGGAAGTAAAGGGAGGAATAGAAGGAGGAATCCTGCATGCTACTACTAATAATGCTTGTATGGCTTACAATGATTAGTCACATGAACTTAGTTAATAGTACTACATCTCTGACTTTTGAAATACAAAACAGCAATGAAAGTCATCCTAAAATGACAATATGAGATTTTTATATAAAGCTGCATGAGGCGTCACAGAGGATGGGTAACATGTCCAATACTTGGCTCAAAGGCAACAAAAGAATTTAGCCAAGAATATGGTAATCCTTTGCCATGCAAACAGAAAAGTAGAGTGGAACTTCATCCTAGGCAGAGGAGTATTTTGCAACTGAAAGCAAAGTAGGTAAATAGCGGCTGATGGACACTGCTGGAAAAGCAGTCCACTTGGTGCCAAAGGCACCTGCTGGTGGAAAATACTGTTGCCGTATTTGTCCTGTGTTTGAAGCAAAGCAGTGCGAAAGTGCAGTGTTTATTTTTCCATTTATGCCTTGCCTTTGGCATCTCCTGACTACATTATACGGTCAGAACAGGGAATAGAGCCTAAAGGCAATGGAAACTCTTGCTGCTCTCTAAGCCTTCGCAGATACTTTTCTGAAATACAGGATAAGCTTACAAAATTAATTTTGCTTTATGCAGTGGCTGAAGAGGTTTCATCACCTTTCAGCAGGTGGTGAAATAGGGGTGTCTGTCTCTTTGGGTGTAAGAGAAACAAAAAACGAAGAACTTCTCTCATTAGGAGTTGTATAAGCCTCTCTTTAGGGGAGAAGAGATGTTGAAATTTAGATCAAAATGTAACTGCAGCTTCATTATTTCAAAAAGGGCCAAAAGCTCCTAACTGGACCTACTAAACGTCTGTAGATGGGACTGCATGTACCCATTACTATACAAAAACCTATGCTCTATAAAAATCAAAAAGACCTAATCTTGGGTGTAGATCAAGCAAATTAGTTATATTAAAGATGTTTAATCCGGTAATTTTGAGTTTGAACAGAACATTATTTACTTATTTAATTCACCTTCATGTTTAAAATGAAACTGCAAGAAATGAAATATTGCTTAAAATATTCAGGGCAGCAGCACATGCCTCAAGAGATAAGACTTTCACTATTAGTTTAATTAAGAGACCAAAAAGCAAGCGTCAAGTGTTATTTACAGGTTCTTGACATATTCAGTAATGAATCATAGGATGCTGTAAAGGTTATTCTGCCTATTACAAAAGAAGTGCACAATATTTCTTTTTAACAAACTTATTTTCTTTGCAAACTTTTACTCCATTCACCATAGATCAATGTGTTTGAAATAGGAAACAAAGATTCTTTTTTTAATGTTTCAGCTAGCGAGCTAGCCAGCTTCATCTGTGAGACAGAGCACAGTGGTACCTTGTTGTGTTCATCGTTGTAATTACGGAGTTAAGCATTCTACCAGCACAATTTGTACTACTCTGTGTTTTCCAGAACATTCAATGTATTTTTAGGAATATAAGGAATGTCTGGTGTCACTGCCAGCACACCAGATAACACAGGATTTCCAAAAATCCAATACATTCTTTGCTTTAGTAGAATCAATCTTTATTCTTTCTGCATGCATATTTATCAACCTGATCGGTAAATTTTTTTTCTGTTTCTTTTTCTGTTAAGATCTTTCTCATGCACACGCATACATTCCTTCTTCAGTATTTATTGTCTATTGCATTAGACAATCTCTCAGCTCAAATGAACCAAGAAACAACTCTTCTTTTACAAATAAGTGATCTTAGGATTGATAGAGATAGTGCCTCCTGCCTCTGATAAAAAGGGTGCTAGAAAATGTATAACAGCATCTGTACTAACATTATGCCAGATTTTTAAGTGATAGCTCTAAATACAACATGCCTTGCATAATAATGTGTTGCTCATCTTCTTCTGTCTTCCGAAGAACAGGCATCAGCTTACTTCAGCTGTGGCTTGCTACAGGACAGATTTTGGGATACAGTACTTACAGTTCTTGGTTTTATGTAGAGCGCTGTCTAGATTATATAGCCAACATTGGAGAACCAGACTTGTCCCTATGAGCAAAGAACTTAAGTGCACCAGAAGATCAAACATTCTGTATTTTTCTGTTTGAAACATCTTTGCTGTTTCTCCCTTATTAAAGTGAGAGGAAGGAGCTCATTTTATAATAAATCACAAATAAAATAACACTTGTATTATTCATCTCTTCACATCACCAGGAATTAAAGGTTAAGATTTTATCTGAAAAAAATGACTGAGCTTACTGGGTATTGAAGGGAGAAATAGCAATCTGAGCTATACACACTCAGAAGAAAGGAAGAAAGGCTAACATTCAAAACTTACTTCAAGGGTAACTGTGAACAGCAAATTAGATACAGCTTGTGGTAAAGTGTGGCTGGAAAAAGACCATACCTCTCCCTGCTGAGGTCCTTGGATACATTTCCATGTCTGCTTCAGTTTCCCTGCATTTTGTGCACAGATCCAGATTTATCAGTCTCCAGCAGCCAGCAAGGGTACAGAAAAAAACTGGAGGGAATTACATTTCCCTCAGCAGCAGGTGGTTTCCCTCTGGCAAGCAATTTTCTGAGGACCTTAAATGGGCCCATTTAATGTCCAGCCGTATTCTAAGAGCTGTGTTTAGTTTTGGAGGAGACTGTCTTCAACTTGCACACTCATTTTGATGTATTTGTGTCAGGCTGTGCCCTGAAAGATTCAGTTACAGTCAAAATGAGTGGTTTGTGTCCTCTCCACCGGCCCCATAGCCTCTCTCACCAGCTGTAAACTTGTCCAATTTAGGAGTTTTACCACATCTGCAAGCCCTTCTCTTCCCTCAAATGGAGACGGGGCAATGAAGAACTCCTTCCACAAGCCAAGAAGAGTCACTTAGGATTGAAAAAGAACTGTCTTTAAAGCCAGGAGACTACTTTTTTTTAAGGCTATGTGCCTCTGACAACAAGGATCAGAAACACTCCTATCATTTCTCTCTGTGTGTCAGATAAAAATTTCTTGATAAAGAAGGAATGCATTGAGGAACGAGCACAGACTTAGAAATTTTGTGTCTGCAGGTCTCCCAAAATATTCTGTGTAAATTAAGCTGTTGTTTTCTACCCCTATACTCCCCTGCCACATGCACTTAAGCAGTCTGGACCAAATTACTTCTGCTTATGGACAAAGAAGTGAATGTACATCTTTTGTCAAAAGCCTTCAAGCAGATATGCTCCAGAGTGCCTTAGGAGCAGCGAAAGTGTTTAAGGACCTACTTTGGGCAGAGCCTTGAAAAACATGAGAAAAAAAACCCGAAACATCTATTTTGATATCTCTTGTTATTCAGATCCCAATGTCCATTGTTTATAAATAATTATGATCACATCTGAGATACTTGACTTCATTACTAATTTTGCTCCTAACTGAAATAAAGTACGGAACTCAAAATTTTGGTTAAAGTTTAAGAGCTAAACTAACTGCTATCTAAATGAAAAATAAGTTTTATTTGAAACAAACAAACCCCTAATTATTCGTATAGATCCCACTCTTTCACACAGGTGTATTTTCAACACCTTTTGTGTAGTCCTGCCTATGGCTTCTGCATCTTTCCATCTCTTCTTTTGACAAAGAATTAGAAGCAAATGCATTCTTGAACCCATAGCAAATGGACAGAAAAGAAGAATAAGCAACATGGAGGACGTGTAACTTCTTTCCTGTACAATATATTTTAACATCTGTTTGGTGCTTTTCGTGACCACTAGAAAGGGAGATGTGAAACAGCAGTTTGAATACTGCATAGGACTTTCTGAATAGAAAGCTCTAACTCTGGTGGTACATTTGGATATTTCTTTAACAATTCACATTAAAAAAAAAAAATCCTCCACCTGGATTTAATATGAAAACCTAAATGAAGCAATTATTGTTTTCTGAGCCTGGAAAGAGCAAATAAGATTACTTTGTAAGCTAACATGAAGTCTGTAATTTAAATACCTTGTCAAATGGGTGAAACTTTCTTTGAATTCTTCCCCAGTATGCTTATTGCAGGCATGTAAATTACAGTCTAGGGAAAAAAAAGGTAAATCTCAATAGCAGAGTTCTCAGAATGGTAATGGAGAGATGTAGTATGCTGAAAGGTCCTTATGGTATCATTAATTAAAACAGGCCTTGGAAATGTATATCTAAGGTGAATCTTCACTTGAAGGAAGGATAATCTTTATTTATTTCCTTTTTTGTACTTCTAATATTACCACATAATGCTCACAATTATTTGAAAGCTAAAAAAGAATTCCTCTATCAAGAAAGAACAACAGAAAAACCTGAAGAATGCTGGCAGTATAGCTATGGTGATCACATGGAAATCTGGTAGGCAGCCCTTTGCTTTTTAAACGACATTTTCATCAATAAATTTTAAGAAGTTACATTGCTTTTCTTCTGGGTCTTCTCCGTACTTCGGAACCCAAAGGAAGGTAGAGGAAACAATGTAGAGAAACTAATAAAAAAGGTAGATGAAATAATGTAAGTAATCGACATTGTTATAGAAATTCACATATAAAAGAGGATTTTATTTTTGCTCTCAGTGCTAAAAATTCCATTAACATGGTACTACTAAAAATGTACTATCCAAAAAACAGGAAAATATAGCGGCATCTAGCTGTGAATATTATTTTATTGAATAGTGGAATCTGCAGATCTCACCTATCCCGAAGGAAAATCAGATTACTCAGAAGTGATAGAAATGGAAATTAAAAGGCTCATGGTTTCTTGTCATTAAATGACACTTGCTGTGCTCTGTAGTGGTAGCAAGTAGCAGTTCCTCTTTGCCTCAAATGTAACACATTATTTATTTTGTAAAATCATCTTTAATCTTTAATGTAACACATCTTTATTTTGTAAAAGTTGATTTGATAGTAGAAGTTACCTCAGATGGAGGTAACCTACATGAAGAAAACATTCCCAGGATGGCAAAGGCTGCCAAGTGTTTTCTTAGCTCAAATTGCAAACAGGTCCAGATATCCAGATATTCAGTAGAATGGGAGCTATGGACCTTACTATTCAAAAAGAATTTTTTTAATTTTATGTGGTGTGGATACATTTTGCACAAGAATTTTTCACTACGTGTAAGATAGATCATCAAGATAATATCCTTTAAAAAGAAACAATGCAATATGTACAGTCTTGAACAGCTGGTACTGGGTAATTTCAACAATTTTAGAGAAACAGAGAGAAATGTTTTTAAATTGAAATGTTGTTACAGAGAAAACCATTGTTTTGTGCAAACTTAGGGTTTTTTTGGAATGTCCTTCAGTGCCAACCACACTGCCATGTGCTCATAATAGCTGGGTCTATTTGGATTCGGTGAGGGTATAATATCTTGTTTATATCTTGTTTTTCTTCTGAAGTCTTCAAAATTGTATGAAACTTGTTTAGAAGTTGCCGTCTATTCTGTTCTTCAGTTCCCTAGCAGGGAAAACCATACTCTGTTTTATATTCTTACGCACAATCTAGGGGTGCTTTCTTTATTATAGAAGTATTTTCTAGAATTCAGACTTCTCTCTTAGCATCTCGTAACTTCGTATCTTCATAAGATTCACCCTAGTTTGAATCTTATTTCCTTTCATATTGTCACGCTGCTTTTGGTGAAAAGGGGAGGAACAAGTTTTTAACAGCTTTAGAGAAAGAAATGTTCCCACTGACCATTGATCTGTTTTGGCTGAGCCAAGGATTTCATAGCCTTTAGGCAGAAAGAGAATTTAACAAAACAAGCTGTTCCTCTGTATTGGGCCCGGATGGGATGGAGGTAACTTCCCATAGCAGCCCTCATGGTGCCGTGCTTTGTATTTGTAGCTAGAATGGTGTTGATAACACACCAATGTTTTGGTACTGTTGAGCAGTGCTCCAACAGCAAGGATTCCTCTCCACCACCACCCACCCCTAAAGGACCAGTAGGCTGGCAGTGGGCAAGATCTTGGGAGGGGACACAGCCGGGACAGCTAACCCAAACTGACCAAAGGGATATTCCATACCATGACATCATACTCAGCAAAAAAAACTAAGCGAAAAGAAGAAGAGGGGGGACACTCATTATTAAGGCATTTGTCTTCCAGAACGACCACTATATTTACTGAAGCCATACTTCCCAAAAGTCATTGGACATTGCCTGCTGATGTGAAGTAGAGAATAAATCTTTTTGTTTTGCTTTTCTTCTGTACTTGGCCTTTGTTTTCATTTATTAAACTGACTTTATCTTGGCCCACACTTTTTTCATCCTATTTTCTTCCCCTGTCCCGCTGAGGAGGCAAGTGAGAGAGTGGCTTGGTGGATAATGGTGGCCAGCCAAGGTCAACCCACCACATCCTCCCATGTCAATCTAACTCCTAATCTGTTGTAGGAGGTGGAGTAGGCTAATTACATAGCTATGTTGTAAGCAGGTGTAAGGTACCGCAGAAGGGCCTCATTCTGAAGACTTCCAAGAGCTTTTGGACAATGTTCAGTGCATCATCAGGCAAAGGGACCTGCCAGCTCCACCAGTAAAAGCCATTTAGGCATATCAGCCTGGGACTTCACCCAAGCCACCTAGGTTCTCGTAATTTTGGAGTCAGCACAGCACATTAAAAAGCGTGGTGGCATTCATTCTGGACTCCTGGTAGGACATGAAGAAAAAAAATCAATACGTTTGTTACTCGTCCAGGTGCATGGGAACTTCATAGATGCCATTCCTAATGATCTATCTTGGCATGCAGTGTTGCAAAAATTTGAAGTCTGAGGCCATCTTTTTCAAAAGATTGTGGTACATCCCTTTCTGGTTTCAATTAGTGTCTTTTGCTTCCACAACTTGAGAGACATCTGTCACTTTGACTTTGGAAATGGAACTAATATTTGGAACTAATATTCCTATTACACTTGACTGAAGCTCTGCCACTCAGTGGCATGGGAGTACAATTAGGCCCACTGTATGTTAACAGTTCTTGTACTTTGTGGTATTTACTCTAAAGTAACTAAGAGCTTGCTTATTAGAGGCACACTGAATCCAAGTTGACTCAAGGTGTAGCTTCAAAGCAAACTAGCTAATGTGCATGTTTGCATAACTTCATCCAGTGGCATGATTCAGTTACCTTTAGACTGGAAATAAGAGTAAATTGAACAAAATTACAGACATTTTGGTCCTAAATTACTGTTTCTATGCAACAGTTTGTTGTTGCTTAAGTCGTATAAAAGTTAAACCAGGTCATTTTTCTTCAGTGTCTCTACCTGGACAAAGATTAAATGATTGTTGTTGGCAAGCGTGTCATCACATGATAAAAATCATGTTGTGATTAGGGTGGATGTAGGTATTTGTCTTCTGCTGGCAGCTTCAGACAAAAGGAAGATAAGTGAAGCTATTGTAACTGTAAAGTGACCTTTTAGCTTTAGGGATATTGACAGCTATCCTTTTACTTCTATACAGTATGTTCACCATCAAGATAATTAGGTTTTTGTTAGTCTATTGTTGGTTTTTATACTCAGTGCTCTCTCTTGAAATGTTTGTAGATTTCATCTGGTTTTCTCAAGATAACATTTACTATGTACCTGACAAAATGTCAGCAAATAGTAGTACATGTTTTCTTAAAAGGACTCTTCCTTTTTCCATGTTCATATCAAACTATAATTTTGCTGATCAGAAAAAAATATACTCTTTCTTTTTCAGTTTTAAGAAACATTTTCTTTGTGTATATCCCTCTGGGATCCATCTGGCTAAAATGCAGAAGAGTAGACCAACTGCAAAGATTCATGTTCAAAATAAGAAGGCATAAAATTATCTTTTGAGTGCAAGAAAATGAAGTTGTATTTGCAACTCAGTTTTCACAGACTGCTTAAAAACTCGGGCAACTATAGGATGGAAACATTTAGTGATTTTTAAAATAAAGTTTATCTTACTGCAAGCTCATGGTAAGGACTGTTATTCATTTTGCCAGTGATGAAGTGCCAAAAAGGACTAGATGGTAAGGAGTAGACTTGAATTTGATTTGGCAACCAGTCAGGCAACTATAACATTTTTGTTGTTCAAGTACACATGAATAAATCTGCCTTTCTGCCTGCTACTCACACTTTATGTGATATCTCTGGCAAGGTGCTGGCACTGGGCATAGTTATGGCCTGACTTCCATCTTCTTGGTCAGTACCACTGAATAAATGCAAGGATTATCCTGATTTACTGCAGCTGTAAACCAGCAAAAATTTACCATCGTTCTTTCCTCAGGGGTAGGAGGAATTTTGACTTAACAGTTTGGCTTAAGTCATAAACTAGATGTTAATATAACTCCTCTTTGACAATGCCACCCTGTGGTAGTCAAGTTGATTCACTGTTGCCCAGAAATAGAGCTGAGCAAATAATTCACGGGGCTTCTCCTTCAGCTTCTGCAATATCTGTGACTAGTCTGCTGTTTCCCAGAATTAATGCATTATTTGTGTTTTTGACAACTATCTTTTAAGTGACTGCTATTGGGATTGTTCTCATATGTATGCATTTGTAAATAAACAAACAAATCGCATGCCTGAGAAGAAATGCCGTAGTCAACGAGGTGATACTTTGCCCATAAATTTTGCCTTCCTTGTATTGTTAGGCCACCACTACTTCAACACTAGCATTATAATTTATCAACGTACATTTATGATTTAATGTTAGGCCATTTTAATCTCTTTATAGAGAGATTCCCTCCTATTCTGTTGTGAGTAAAGTGAATTTAACAGTAAAAGATTTTCAAAGGCACAGATACCTCACTCAAAATCAATTGAACTTTGGATAAGGAACTTAGAGGCAAGGTAAGCTCCTCTACATTTGTACTTTGACTTTTATCTTTACATACTGTGTATATGATGGGACTCATGCTAGAATCTGAAAAAAACATTTTAAGAAAACACTCTAAAATGCATCTTCAGGAAAATATTTCTGAACCTATTCCAACAGTTTCTAGGTTTCCAAGTCAGCTACAGATGTGGAGACATAACTACTTCTTTAGAACAATATATTACATGAAATAGCTTACATTCTACAGTTTATGATGAAGAAAACATCCTATATGACATAATGGCACTGACAGTAAAATTCACTGAAAACACTCTTT
>NW_010521639.1:36768-37720 GCF_000687285.1 Phaethon lepturus
TCTTCATAAAATATCCTTGTTTATGTCTGATATGCCATAGCAGAACTGTTGTTTACAACAGTCTCCCTTTTATAAATCCCCAAAATAAGACCCATTTATTTTCTTAATAATTAGTAATCATTGATCTTTTGTATCAAAGATTTAGTCTTACCTTCCTTTTATACATGTAGACTCTAAAGTTTTTTATTTTTTCAATAATTTTATTACTTTTCATATACTCTTAGTATGTTTGATGCCTTCTGTTCTTAAAAGACCATCAGTTATATTTGACAGTAAGCTACTGTCAGGCTACTTTAGAGATAGAAAGAGGAAGGTTACTGAATTTATTAATATAAGAATATTGTGTGCCAACAATGATGGGCTTAATGTTTGATAAGGACCATGTGCAAATACACCCTCTACCCCAAAGCATCGCTGTTCATGTAGACGGAGCCTGTCAGAACCACTGAAAGACCCCATGTCGCATGAATCACACATTGTCAGCTGTTGTTACTGAATTTACCTTAAGAAGGAGCTGTCTTCTGTCAATGAGAGTGCTTGCCAAGGAAAGAAAGAAACAGATATAAAGAAAAATTAATTATTTTACTTTCAGATCCCTAAAGGGCTCTCTGCAATTGGAATTCTGACTGAAATTCTTCAACAGTGGAGAGCCACATAGGTGCTTACAGATAATTTTATATAGTGGTATTAAGGTTTTTGATCCACATGATTAACTTTTTATTATTTGAATAATCCTCATAGACTCTGTTTTCTGTTATTGGAGGCAGACAGATAGAAAAACATAGATGGATATAAAATCTTTACGGACAGCAGAATATATAGAGTAAACATCGTGAAATAATCTACGCCTTACCTGGAATATTGACAGTCAGTCCAAATTGTTTTATTTTTTGTTCTTTCAAATGCAGCAAATAAAAATAAAAAATATGCCTGTCTGTTTTTATAAAAAGTC
>NW_010521639.1:37751-47548 GCF_000687285.1 Phaethon lepturus
TCAGAGATAAAAGGACAGAAGATAGATCATATTATTGGCAAACACTATACGCAGTTTAAGCTCTCCAAGTACAATACTGGTATTTTAAAGTTTATTTTTCCACTTAGGAAAAAAAGAAACCTACCAGTGTGGATTTATTTTTTTTTTAATACTGTAGTCTGGAGATGCCAGGGACATGGGCAAACTCATAAAACTTAGATCTGGATCTGGACGCATGCTTCTTCGAAGACTGTAAGAACCTAACACTGGAAGTTAGGTTCAACTGTTGCTTCAGCTTCATATGCGTATTCTAACTACCTGCCTTTTATGAAGAGCAGACAGGATTAATTCGGCCTTACACTGTCAATATATGACTGCCTGTAGTCAAAATTAAAGTATTTTATGCATAATATTATAAAAGAATATGGCATGTGTTGTGATGTTTGTACTTGTTACATGCATTTGTTCGAAGAGCCTGCCATTCCTTGCGTAATTCCTCTATTCTTATAGTAGCAAAAAGTGAGTGAAGAAAAGTATGTAAGTTGCCTAAAAGTCTTATCCAACTTCTCTTTAAATCTATAGTTTGGAGCTGTCACTGCCAAAAGCTATGATACAAAGTATAACAGGAATACAAAATTGTCAATGCAGAAAATGAGAGTTTAAAGGCAAGCTTTAGAGTGGTTACTTATTCTAGATAGCAGTCTCTACAAAATGATTTTTTCCCTGATGCCAGTGATTTTAACAATAAAAGTGAAAGGATAACAAATTGGTCTTTAAAGGTGACAATGTGGTGATTGAAATGAGTGGTGTTCCTACACATATAAAGGAGTAAGAGCCTTTCCTCTGTCTTTAGTGCTATATAAATCAATCAGTCTTGCAGAGCCAGATCCAGAATTTTTTTCTCGTGATTAGGAGATCCTTCACATATAAACAGATTCCTCTAGATATAAAAGACATTTGGCTGACTGACATCTTAGCACAGCCACAAACAGCATTGCTGTCTCACCTGTTGTGATATATTTAAACAATAAAATGGAAATTGGTCATTCCCAGTTAATAAGAAATACTCCTTCAAGAATGTAGAACTGAAAATAAAGCCAATATATTAACTTCCGAATTACTGTCTGGAGACTCCACTTTACGGTTGTGGGAGGAGTTCAGCAAAACACTTCTGCAGATTTTTTTTTCTTGGAGAGGAGTCAGATTTGGTGAGATCCAAACATTCTGCAAGATCACTACAGTTTTGCATGATGTAATGACATCGCTCCTCATAGAATTCAATGTTAATAAATTAAATCTATAAAGAAATAGCCTACATTTTTTTCTCTCAGAAATCATATTTACAAAATTGTATTCTTAAAATGGAAACTGTGTTTTATTGAGGAAAATTCTTGTGATGCACTATTTTTTTAATTGCATTGATGGAAAAAGTCAGGTGTTCTTTAGTCCCAGAAGCAGAATGAGTCTCTATGGTCCATTCACCAGAAGAACTGTTTCCCTGAAGGTTTTCATTCCAGAAATAGTCATTCAACTTTGATGGACAAGTTGATAAGAACAAAAGGAAAAGCATTTTCTTGATCTATCAGTATAGGTGAGCAACTTATTTTAAAAAATAAATTTTAGAAATGTAACCAGATAACTATGTCCCACAAAGGACACAGCAAGCCATGCCCAGTGGAACTTTAATTAGAGAAACATCAGACAGAACTAGAAGCATCTATATTCAGAATCATAAAGATATTTTAGCACAAACAGAAGAAAGAGGAGGAAATTTCAGGATAGACTCTGAAGAGTAAATAATTTTTTAGCAGAAAAATTGAAGTTACCTTGAACTAATTTTCAGAGAGAAGTGGTTCTTGAATTTTTCACATAGTTGGCTCTGGAGCTCCATTCGCTCTTTCAGATGCAAAATGGCAAGATAACAAGTATTTGGACTTTTTTGCTTTTGAACTCTGATACGGGAACAAATTCTTCTGCTTATTTTGCACGTTTTCTTACAGTCTGATTGCACTGATCTTCCAAAGCATTGCTTAGGATCTTGAAGCAAGCATTAAACAATTGTCTACAGTTTTCTCCTTATTACTTTCCACTTTACTTTGGCCTATTGGTCCTCTTCACATTCTTTACTTTCTAGTGATACTGTCCAGAGACTGTCCATCAGTCTCAATGGGTTAAAGATGTGGGATTTAATGCTGTACAGACCTGTGGTTTGACTTCTCATATTTTGATTCCCATAGTCCCTGGTGCAAGACAGATTTTTTTTTCTTTCAATGCATACACTTTCTTAAGTACTAGCTCTAGTCAAATTATCTTCTTTACTGTTCTGCTAGCTGATAAAGTGTCCCAGTGATAATAAAATAATAGTCACATTTATGCCTCAGCCAAAGGTGAAAGAGAAGAAAGCAGAAGTATTCACAAGAAAGAAAACTAGAAAAAATAGCTATAAGGGCCTGTGGAGACCCTGTCTGTGTAAGGATGAGTTCCACCTAAAACGTACAGGGCAATTTCTTTCCTAACTGCTTCTTTCATTTTACTTTTGTACTTTTGCCCTGACCCAAACGTTCATCTCTTTTTCCAAAGAGTCCATTACTTAATCTTCTCATTTCTCCATTAATCATTTGGCTCCAGCAACATCCAATACTGCCAGGAATTTAAACCTTTTCCCACGTTGGCTATGATTCCTAGCCCTGTTGACAGGTCTAAAATATAGCTTGCAGTCTATATAAAGATGAGAAGTGTAATGATGTTTGAACAACTGCGTGATCTGGAGTTTGAGCTTTGTGAACTCAGGTTTTAACAAAACACGTCTCTTTCCCATGTAAAGAGCCCTTAGGCAAGACGAGGTATCTTCAGCTACTCGCTGCAATGTCTGCTCTTGCAACCAAAAGATATGCACACGCTCATGAGGAGGTGAGAACGTAATCTCAATTTGACTGTATACTAAAGGCTAGATTGTGTCTTGAAAAACAAGGAGTAACACAACAGCAAGATTCCTTAAGGAATAACAGTAGGCTTGTTTCTAAGAATTTTTACAACAGGCCAGAATGCTGTGAGGCTGCAATTCTGCCTTTATTTTCCGTCTGCCTCTTCAGTTATCCCAAAACAGCTAGAAGATTACACAGTTCCAGTGTCTAAGAAAACTGGGTTAAATATTCACAGAGGTCTAAGAGGTCAGATTGTTCCCCATATTTGATACTTGTAGATGAGTTGTGTTCCAAAAAAATCAATGCACTGAGTACTGCACTCTTAACTGTATACAGGCCCCAGCTCTGGAAAATGTGGTCCCCTTGAAACTTGGATGATAGTATTAGGGCATGAGGCTGGGTGAAGGGAGTAGCTACCTGTGTACTGGTGAATTCAAGCACATGCAGAAATATTTGTGGGCATGAGTTTGGCCTGTGCTAACTACTGCCTTCCCAAAGAATTCCCAAGCACACTATAACAATTAAAATGCTATCACAGGATAAAATCACAGAATCATTCATGTTGGAAGGTGTCACAGAGAAAAACTGTTAATTTTGCGTAGTTTAAAGCAAGAGCAGGTTTGAAATGGTTTATTAGTTTACTAATAACATGTAATTAACCAGCAATTAATAAAATATACATGCAGGATGAATATTGTTAATATAGCAGAGAAAGCAGAACACATTTACAAAATGTTAATAAATCCATACAAATTTCTCTATATGTCTCTATAATTAATCTAGAATCTACAGGCTCCCCTACTTGCACCCACGTGCTGCAGGAGTTGTGGGTGCCCTCACCTTGTGGGGCTCCGTGCCGCTCGCTGCAGCCGGTGAGGCTGCACCCATGAGCTCCTGTGCCCCCCAGGAGCTGTGGGTCCCTGCTTGCAGTAGCCTGTACTGTTGCCCCCGGCCAGAGAGCAGGCAGTTGGCATCTGACCAGACTGCTCCGGTGTGATGCCGATGGGATGACTTCTAGCAGTGTCAAACCAGGTTTTTACTGCTGCTGTGTCTACTCCATCTCTACCCACATGTGAGAACTTGTCATGCTTCTTTTATACTCCTCAGACTGACTCCATCTTTATTTCAAAAGTCCCTCTGTAATTCCTTGGCTATTGTTTTCCAGCGGATGTCTGTCTTCTCCTTTTACGTTATCAGTTGGGGGCTGATAGTTGCCTTTCTATTTAGCACAATGAGCTGTGGGCAAATGCTCTCTAGTTTTGCACATGCAGCCCGGCACACACATTAAATAGCCTCATGTTCTTACCCTAACAGACGCTGTTATTCAGGTCATTTGCCAAGGGTAGGCTGTGAAAACACCCCACAAAAGAAATCTTGTGAAGCCATCTAGTCCAACCTCATGCTCAAAGCAGGTTTAACATGTAACTCAGGTCAGATTGCTTAGGGCTTTTTCCAGCCCTTGGAAACCTCTAGAGCTGGAGTTTTGACAATCTCTTGGGGCAACCAGCTCCAGTTCTTAATTATACCGAGCAATTTTTCACTTGTATCTACTTGGAACCTCCCCTGTCATAATTTAAGACCATTGTTTCTTGAACTCCAGCCACGCACCTCAGTAAAGAACTTGTTTCTGTCTTCTCAAGAACTTCCTTGTAGTAGTTGGAAGGCTACTGACAGGTCCCCTCAAAGCCATCTCTTCTCCAGGCTGTACAAGCCCAGTTCCCTCAGCTTTTCCTTACAGGGCACATGCTCCAGCCGTCTCGAGAACACTCCAGTGAACACACACAAGTTTATCGATGTTCTTCTTGTACCGGAGGACTCAAAACCAGGTGCAGTGCTTAGGACATGGTCTGGTAAGAGTTAAGTAACTTCCCAGTGACATTACTTCCCAGTAGTACAACACAGGATGCTGTTGGCCGCGTTTGCTGCCTCAAGTTTTGCCTGCGGTCCACCAGTACAACTAGGGCCTTTTCGGTGGATCTGAAGTCCAGTCAGTCCATCACTACACTGTACCCATGCAGGGAATATGTCTGTTCCTAGTAGGACTCTGCATTTGTCCATCTTCAATTTCAAAAGGTTCTTGTCAGCTTATTCTTTTATCCTATGTAGGCCCATCTGAATGGCAGCCCTGACCTTGAGTGTAACGACTGCACACCCCGTTTGTTGTCCACGTTCTGGGAGCATTCCTGTTTGCTGCTGTAGATGGTACTCTGCCACTTCAATATCCTCATTCTGCCACTGCCCTCCAACAGTGTCACAGTAGGCGTAACAACTTCACATGTCCGACCAAAGTGATAAGACGACACCGGAAAGCAGTAGATGTCCGTCATACACCAAGAAGGGGTTTTGTTCCTACAAAGGCTAAAGGAGATATAAAAAGTCATCTAGCCTGAACGCAAGCAGCAAAACGGGGAGTGACAGAGTTTCAGGAGCTGTAGTGTCCCAAGGCACACTGGCGGCAGCTCTGGGCTGTGTGCTGCAATACTGAAAGCTCATCAGGGACTCCAGACCTACGGAGGGTGGGGGCAGGCTGGTTATTAAAAAAAGGAAGGTATAATAACAGCAGATAATGGCAGAACACGGCAGGCATGTTGTACTAGACATACTTCTGAACAGTCACAAAAGCCTCTGGAATAAGTTCTGTGTCACGATCTGCCAGCTTTCAGTCTGATCAAGGCTGACTTGTTTTGGGAAACAGGAAGTTAAAATCACTTGGAAGAGGCTGTTCCATGCCAGTAGCATCAGTGACAGAGGATCTCCTTAAATATGTTTGACTTACCAGTGTAGATTTAGACTGTATGCCTTCTTTTTCCTACTTCCCTTTCCTGCAACCACACTGCAGTATCTCAAGACAGGTGTTTGCTCAAACGTTCTCTTAAATTAATTGTCAATGGAGACTAAATGCTGACTTAAATGGATAGAAAACCATTGGGAATGGTAATTTCCCAGTGGGAATTTACACTGAAGGCTAAAATTGTAAACTGAATTTCTGTTTGGAAATAAGTACAGTATAATATAATTCCATTTACAGTATAAATAATACAGCAGTAAGACTGTTTATTTTGTCCAAATACTTTGTTTATATATTATCAGCAACTGAGTTCAGTAAACAGAAAATACAGTTTTCTTTTAAAGACTGACAGTTCCATGCAAGTCCAGGGATCAAAATTCCTGAAGTTAAAGAGTTTCTATTCCCTTTGTGTGGAAAAATGAGAAAAAGCGTAAGACGTGCATCACTCACTCACACCTCCTGTACGGATATTTGTAGAGGCAGTCTAGCAATCAGACCTGATGAGCAGTGGATTTTCCACTTCACAGGAGACGCCAAAGTTTTGTATTTTATCCCTTTTTTAAATGAAAACTAGATGTGCAACCACGTTTTCCATTTGAAAATTTTCAGGCAGCTCTAATAGCTGCGTATGAACTTAGACACTAGGAGGGTAATGGATGCCTAGAAAGGCTCAGTGAAGGAAAACATCTCTTACTCAAGAGCTCATTTTTCGCCAGCCAGGCTTCTATTCAAAAGGACTCGCAGCTCGTTACTGCTTTCCCATGAGGCCTGTGTTGCTGCACATCGCACAGACGATAAGAAACAGTGCTGACTGAGACAACTTTTCTCAGAGACATGGCACAGAGGACACGCTGTAAGAAACGACACAACTAATCAATTTACTGCGAATGTCACAGAGGTGGCCTTACAGCAAAAATGGGGATCTTCAATACAGGAGCAGAGGTGAGCGAATTCTGGTTAGCCCTTCTTTCGTCCCTCCGCAAAACAAATTCTCGGTGCAACTTTGAAGCGGATTATGTGGATTCTGTGGTTATTCCTCCCAGCTGAACCAAAGAGTTTGGAAGTCTCCTACCTGGGCTGCATCTCCTTACATGTCCCTAAGACTCTTGAGCGACATTGCTGGTTATTAAGTTTGAGGCTTGCTTGCTTAATTGTCATTATTTGTACAGTATTTCCTGTACTAACTAACATGACTGATATTGTGAAGAGGTGGGCAAAAGAAGAAACTGTGATTTGCAGTGATCAGATCTGCCAGTCAGTGAAGATTTTGGAACTGCTCAGGCGGCTTGACTATATTAAGATGAAACATGCTAGTACACGTGCCTTTGTGTAGAGGGAATAGTCTAGATGCATGTAATGTCTTGTTATTTTATGTTAGTGGAAACTTAGTAAGAATGGGACGTTAATAAGACACAGACATATCTGACACAATATAAGATAGCACCAAGAAATTTTGAGGTATTGTAGTCATTTCCAGACAACACTTGTTCATGCCTGCTATTTTATTTTCAGGACTTCCCACCAAGTATTAAAATCCTTTACCTACTCCAGCTGTAGCCTGTGACCTTTTCTGTCAAGCCCTTTGTTATATAAAGATAAGGCCAACCTTTTAGAGACGGTTTGGGTGTAAATTAGCTAATGCAATCTATGGATTGTTTCAGGGGGTAAATGTACTTTCCTTCCTTTGAGGATTGATAGTAGAAACTAACGCCTGTAAAATGAAAAAAAGAGGGTGCTGAAAACAAATGTGAATTTTACGCCTTCCTCCACATTATGATTATGAGTGTCATTGTGCAGATGTTAATCCAGAGCAGGCAATGTCTGTCTCAGACCAGTGAGCCTTGTCATCAGAGGTCAGATAGAAGCTTGCAGTTGGGGAGGGTCAAGCTAGTGAATGAGAAGGAAAAGCTGGCTGAGACCATAATCCCTTCACTCATGTCAAAACAGATTTGAGCTATTGTTCAGCCTGTGGAACCTCTATTACCTTTAGAAGTCATTCTCTTTGAAAGCATTCAGAAGCCTATGGATGGGAAACTTGAAATGAGCACAGTTTAAAGGAATTCACCTGTGTCACTTCAAGGAGAGAACAGCCTGTGCCCTACAGTTATGAACATAAAACAGAAGTGCAGTGAAAGTTCACTGGTTTATTAGTTTTGGTGTTAGAATAATTACAGTCATATGGTTTTGATCAATTTTTCTAATTGTTATCATTTAACATATGAACAAAGGTAATTACTTGCCTTAATCTTGGTGTGAGGGGTAAAGTTCCTTTAGTTATTGATGGAAGCAGTACTTGTAAATGTGATATAAGCTGCCAAGCATAACCATAATGCACAGCTGAAAAGCACTGCTGAGTGAGACAAGAAGCCCAGAAGAAAATTAGAATCCATTGCAGGATGAGTAAAACCCACATAAGGGATTAAAAGAAGACAAAAGTCTTCAGACTGTAGTCTGAAGAGAACTCAAAAGTTATGTGGAAGTAAGAAGGGGTGCAACATGGGAAATAGCTACTAAGGCTGGCCATGCATGAGCTCATGACTTCTGGGAAGCTAAATATTAACTTTGTAAATAGAGTTTAAAGAAGGTGAGTAGAGGACATGCAAGTTTGGAGACCAATCCATCTTCTTTACACTGAAGGTCAATAAAGCCTAAGCAGGTTTTTTCATACTCTGAAATCACTGTTGAGACAATTATCAGCATTTAGTCAATACACATTATTAGTAAGTACATGAGCATCATTCAACATAGCAAAAGTAAAAACCGATGATGTGATCTGATAGAAATAACAAAGTATCTAGATGTATTGGTCATATAATAAAGGGGTATATGGGCCCTTTCAAAGAATCCAAAGGAATGGCTTGTTTGAGTTTACAGAAAATCTAGGCACATATGCTGGCTCTGAGACCAGGACCATAATTCTCAGCTGTCTGATTTAAACAAGTTTCCAGGCAGAAGGAGAAGAGAGGATAAGAGATTTTATTCTTTGGTGGGAATGAATCTAGGACACTCGATCCATAGAAGTTGATGCAGAAACAGAAAAGAACAGAGCAAAGGCGGGTTATTGTTTTTGTTCTTAAGTAATGATTTGTCTCTATTTTCAGCTTGTTTGGGGAAGAAAAGAAAAAGAAAAAAAAAAGGATTTATAGAGATTTTTACCGTGACACTGGCTGGCTGGGAGGAAATGCTTTTACTCCCCTCCTCTTTTCTTTTACACCCTCTTCCTTCACACTCCCCCTCCAAAGAAAGCCTATATCACCTCACAGAAAGAAAAAGGCAAAAATTTAATTCCAATGCCAAAACAATTTTAAAAGAAATTTACTAGATCTGGGCAACCACAGAAACTCCTAGAGTCAATGAGGGCTGCAAGTAGGGTTTCCAGGTTACAAAAAGGAGTGTAGAAAATAATACAAAACTAAATAAATAAACAAAAAATAAGGGAAGGATGCAACATCAAAAAGCAAAAAAGAAGAGGTAGCTGGCATAAACGTCAAATTTTCTTGAGTCAAATGTGTTTTTTTCAATATTAGTAAGAATACAATAAATGGTCCATCTGAAAGACTAATGGAACTTAAAGTCTCACAACAGACTGTTGGAAATTAAATTGGAAAGTTCCTGCTGTCTTACATGTAAGCACCTTCCTGAGAGCGTAACTGTGTGAAAGATGGGATTCTCTGCTTGTGATGAACAAGAGAGATTTAAATCACCTCTTTAGTGTTGAAAATTTACATTTGCCAGTACACCAGCAGTAAATCCAGTATCATCTTTGTCCTGGTTTCAGCTGGGATAGAGTTAATTTTCTTCACAGAAGCTCGTGTGAGGCTGTGTTTTGGATTTGGGATGAAAAAATGTTCATGCTGGTGTTTTGAGTTGTTGCTGAGTAGTCAAGGACAGTCCAGCTTCTCATGCTGGCCGGCCAGCGAGCAGGCTGGGGGTGCCTGGGGAGCTGGGGGGGAGGCACAGCTGGGACAGCTGACCCAGGCTGGCCAAAGGGATATTCCCTACCATATGGCGTCATGCTCGGTGTATAAAGCTGGGGCAAAGAAGAAGGAGGGTGTAAATGAACGTTCGAAGTTATAGCATCTGTCTTCGCAAGAAACCATTACACG
>NW_010521640.1:0-327 GCF_000687285.1 Phaethon lepturus
GGGTGGGGAGGATGATATTTAAAGACTCCAGAGAAATGAAGGCATGGGCAAATTGGATACACGTGGGGTGGGGAGGGTGGCAAAAGCAGCCCAAACAAAATTTCTCATGGATCTAGCATTCCTGTGTATTTTAGTCCTGGTTCCGGACAAGAGGGAATTCCCCGCTCCGTGCACGTTCGCCAGCAGCTCTGCATGTGGGCACAGGCCAGGGCTGATCAAAGCCCAGCCGAGCACACCGCAGAGCTCCACGCCGCCCGAAAAAGAGCCCGGCTTGGCCGGGGGCGAGGGTAAGCAAGCCCAGCCAGCCCCGCTCCCCGGGGCACGGCA
>NW_010521640.1:508-727 GCF_000687285.1 Phaethon lepturus
AGGACGCCCTCACCCCTCCCGGGAACCGCAGCGGGACCTTGCACGGGCCGCAGCCCGGCCGATGGCGATAACCGGTTCAAGGATGCGCTTCCTTCTTGCTTTCTCCTTCTCCTCCTCCGCTGGCCTCCGCTTCCACGTTTCCCCACCCCTTCTTTTCCCCACTGGGTCTTTTCCGAGGGTAATTACAGCTGAAGTGGACAACCTGCCTTTTTATTTTTA
>NW_010521640.1:911-1902 GCF_000687285.1 Phaethon lepturus
CCCTGCCTTTTTATTTTTAGGCTGGCCGCACGGCCAACGGCCACAGGGCTGCTGAGACGAGGCAGCAGGGATGCGGTGGGGATGGCTGCACGGGGAGGAGGCACGTTTGTGGGGTACCCGTCTCCTTGCACGGGGCAGATGTTACCCTTCTGGCGCGGGGGTGGGAGCTGGTGCAGGGGTGGGTGCCCACGCGGATGTTTTCCGAGCATCCCTTCACCCGCAGCCAGCGGCTTTTGGGGTGCCAGCTGGCTGGGACAGCATCTACACCCAGGGTTGGCGGGATGGGCAAAGTTTGGGGATACTCAGCTGGAAAACCACAGCGGGGCCAGTCCGGCCACGGCTGCTAGCTGACCTCGGGGCACGATCTGTCTCGGTTCTCACGGGTGCCCTCCAGCACCCACCTCGGGATGCTGTCGAGGCAGGGCAGGGGTACAGCCCCCCAGCGCAGTCCTCACCTCCGGCATCCCGCAGGCTGTCCTCCTTGCCTCGGGGCTAGTCGGCTCCTGTCTCCCAGCACGTTTTTCTCCCGCTTACCCGTCTTTTCTGCTCCCCTGAGCTGCTTTGCTAATTAAACCCGTGCACCTCGACTGACGGGAGCAAGGCGGGAGACGCTGCTGCGGGTGGGAAGGGAGGGTCCCGGCGGTGCCGAGGGCCGTTCAGCAGCAGCATCAGCACCTACTCACGCTGCGGGTGTTTCGCTAGACAACACTGTGTGCGATAGCCCTGGTGCATGTGCCAGTGAAGATAAATCCTTGATCCAAAGGCAGGCAGCAAGAAAAAAAGCAGAAAAAGAAGGAAGAAAACAATTAGAGTGACTTATGGTTTAAGGGAAGAAATTCAAAGCGTGTGTGTCTCTCTCTCTCTTTTCCTCCTGGGCTCCTGTTGTTTCTGAAAGCACCGGTTTGAAGGGGTCAGGGAGAGGAGCCGCTCTCCCCTCTGCAGATGGCTGTCACCCCAGAGACGCCAGGCAGACGTCTCGCTTAACCCACGC
>NW_010521641.1:0-16693 GCF_000687285.1 Phaethon lepturus
CCCGGCCTGGGCCGGAGGTGCTCAGGGTGCTGCAGGAGGCAGCCAGCCACAGCCAGGAGCGAGACAAGGCTGTCCCCTCACTCAGCCAGGTCACTGCCTCCTCTCCCAGCAGCGGCCACTCCTGGGGCTCTCACGGAGCGGCGCAGAGCTCTGCCGTGGGCGCCGAGCAAGTGGGGAGAGACAGTTCCCTGGGCTGAGCCTGCGCTGCTCCTGCTCGCCTCAGCACAGCACCGAGCGTCGCCGACCCCCCCAGCTCTCCCTGCAAGAGCGTTAGGACCAGGCCCTCTGAAAGTATTTTTTAGGGACTGCAGGGTAATCTGGCTCCATATGGGTTGAGATTTCCCCTCCTTTCTCGTCTTGCAGGCACCACCAGACACTTGTGTTGGCTCAAGCCTCCTTCCAGGACATCCTTTCCTTGCCTGTACGTACCAGCTGCCCATAGCCCAGCCTCTGCCAGGCTTGTGTCTGAGCACACAGCTCTGCCGAGCCCTGCTTTGAGATGAGACATCTTGTGTTGACTCATTTTGACCCAGGCGACCTTCCAGAACAGACAGTTGCACGCGAGTTACGCTGGGCTGTGAGAAAGCAGCATGGATGTGTTTTTCCTAAATATAAGGGACAGAGCTGTGGGTAGTATTTACTACCCTGCACCAGATACAAGAGCTTTACCCAGCACTGGCCAGGCGCAGAGGCATGGGGACTTCTGTAGAAGCACACCTGTATGCAAACAACATACTGCTCCAATTAAAAAGTATTTAAGATGTAAGGATATGGGCATTGGTGACCCTGAAAAGGTCTGCAAAGAGAGGGGAAGACAATGCCCTGCTCTGCATGTGACAGGATGGCCAAAACAGTATCGTGACTTGTGTGCGAACTCCAGGCGACCTCAAGGAGGAGCTGAAGAAGGTTGGTTACTTGTCTGACATCTGTTGCCGTTGCTCCTGGGTTGCTGTGCTTAGCTCAAGCACCGCAATTCAAAAAAGAAATTGGTAAAGAGGATAATGCTGTCCCTGGAGACCACACAGGAGACCCAGCTACTGGATCCCTGCGGTTCCTTCTGGCCTCCTTCCCCTCCATCATTGCTGGAGGGGACCAGCAGGATCCCGTGGTGTGTCCACTCCTGCAGAGCCAGGTCGCTGCTGGGGGGAGGCTGATGCTCAGAGGAGCCTCAGAAGAAGAAAAGTTTATTAAAGGAAAAGCAAAAAGGTCACATTCTCCTGGAGCTCCATCTGGTTCTCTTTCTTTCTCTGATACCAGCATCTACCCACCTCCATGTTGCAGCCCGGGTGGCTGCCAGCTGACCCACCGACTACACAACTCGTGCTCGCTTACTGCAAACCACACAGAAATGTACTGCTCTGTCTTCGTAAACAGGCTAAAAATACTATGGTGCTGTTCCTCCAAGGGCCCGGGAGTTCAGAGAGGCTGGGAAGGAAGCCGGGGTCAGGCTGCCTCCGGGGACCAGGCGCAGGCGTCACATGCAGGCGTGGAGCCACGGGATGGTCCCCTCCGGCTCTGCAGAAACGGGGCCTGGCTAAAAGAGACCCAGCACTAGTGTCCTGTTGCCCTGGTCCTGGCAAGTCAGCGGTGCCAGGTCTCCTCGGATTAGCGCTAATTGTGCAAGAGTGCGGGAGATGTGACTTGGAAAACCCCAGAGCTGTGTGAGAAGCCCAGCGCGGCAGCGGGGAGCAGCCTGGGGTGCTGGGACTGCTCGCAAAGCTTGGCTTTGGTTCTGGTCCTCTTCAGAAGAGTATTTTTTACTCTTTTCTGTGTCACTGCATGCATTGGGTTCAAAGCTACCAGCGTCTTGCCAAACGCTGCCTTCTCCAGGTGGTGCCACCCCCAGTCAGCCAGGGCTAACACTGTCTTCTGGACCCCTTTTCTGAAGGGTGCTCTGTGTGAGGCTTGTGTCTCCATTTCCTCTGGTTTCTAGAGTCAGAAAAGACTAGCTTCCAGACATCCTATTTCAGAAGCAATTAAAAGCTAATTTCTGTCCTTATCGCATCAGTGCACCTTGCTGAAGGCCATGGCTGCTTAACCACATCCCGGTCAGGGTAACCAGGACCTGTGGCTGGACGTCTCCCTCCATGAGTGACGCAGAAGCATGTTCCAACTAGAAACTCATCAGGAGTTATTTCGGTTTGCTATAGATGCCTGGCACCCATGAGGACCTGCAGTGTTTTTGGATTTTCCTTCCTTAGTGCTTAACGTCGTTACCTGGTGCGAGACTCTGTGGCACAGGGTTAATTAGTAATGAGCTCTGGTGCCAGCTCAGGCATCTGTTGGGTGCTGTGAGCAGCTGAAGACAGAGACCAGGGATCAGCTCTGGTCTCCCAGCAGTGACAGCAGTGATCTCTGCTGTTGTACGCTGCCCGCTTTCTCCATCTGTCCACGGTACTTGTAAATTTAAATTGCCCCCACGTGAGCTGTGGTGGTGGGAGCCGGGGGCCGGCTGCTCTCCCTGGGGCTGCAGGAGCTGCCTGGTGCCGGGCAGTTCAGTCTCAAAGGGAGAGGGAATAGGTCCAAAGGTGAATACATGCACGTGGTGGACAGCACACACGTTAACGCCCAAATGGGCTACGAGCATCCCCCGGTCTCTACCCGCCCGAACCCCCCGTGAAACCCCAAACCGCCCAGCGCCCAGGTGGGCTGGCATGGAGGTGGGAGCTGCCCTCTCACCTGCTTGCGTGTGCCGTCTCGCCGTGTGCCCACAGCCCGCGCGCAGCAGCGTCTGGCCACGCTCCCCGTACGGGCTGCTCATTGCGAAATGAATTCAAACCGTGGTCAGCTGCCTGTTCTCCAACCCGAATGAATTCAATACAGAGATTGTTTTAGAGAAAATAACCTTTGCTGTGTAAAAGAGTTTCGGTGTAAAACCACTTGAGATTTAGGATGCTTTTTCCGTTGCCTCTGTCAAAACGAGAGCGGAGTGTCAGGGGTGGTGTCCGCACTACAGCAGGCTTTGCACTGAGCTCATTCAGCTGGGCCACGCTCCAGTTTATCGAGGATTTCTCACTGTCGTAACTTTAGCGCTTCGAGGACCTCTGTGCGTCTCGTTCCTCTCTGTCTCGCAGCTGATTTAAACTGTTTCCTGTATTTATCTCCTGACGGTGTTTCTTGCCAGGGCCTGTGCCACCCACACCTTTGGCACTGTCAAACTCAATCCCTGTTGCAAACCTGGTTGTAGATGCTGATGCGAGACGGCAGGCGAAGGAGCTGCTGCTGAATACCGAGAGGAAGAGAAAGGAAACAGCATGTCAGAGCCCCGCCGAGATGCGAAGAGCGGCTGGAGGGAGCTGTGACCGAGCTGCTCTTTCCCAGGGAGGATTCTCCACCCCGTCCTGGGTGGGATCTCAGCGGTCCTGCTTAAAGCCGAGCAGACGGGGTTGGAGTTCAGCTGCCCCGGGCAGGACTTGCTCGCTTGCAGGGACACGGGAATAACTTCTGCGCAGGACGGTGATACGTTGCAGTTCACTCTCCCCATGGAAGGTAGGAGGAGGTTTATTTTCTTTCCTTGATTATTCTATTTCTTTAACGTTATTACCAGAAAACAGGATGTGAGCTGTTTTGGGGGATGAAACGGTGAAGGTGTGGGTCTGGCTGTTCCTCCTGGGATGCGCTGCTTCTCTTTGGGCTCGTTTAGACAGAAAACAGAAACTTTTACAGTGCTAGATTTTGTTTGGGCTGGAGGGAAAAAAAAAAAGGCAGTAATTAGAAATTTTGAAATTCTTGAATTTTTTGAAATTTTGCTTAAGCAGCCCTGTGACATACCAGGCATTTACTGCTACAGCACAGCCCGGTCTGTGCGGGGCGGCGCGGCGGGAGGGCTCCCTGCTGGGCAGAGGTTTCCCCTCTAGAGGGTAGCAGCTGCCGGCGCTGCTCCGATGTGAAATTCCACGTGCTGGCCAAAAATCGGAGGTTTGAGTTTGTTAGATAAAAAATTTTGGTGTCTCCCCTTGAGTGTCAGGGCAGGGCAGCAGAGAGGGCTCTGGAGACCCCTCACAGGGATCACCTTGGTGCTCGCCACTGAAGCCTCGACCCTGCCCGTGCGTGCACAGGCAGGGCGGGGAAGGCTTTCCCGCAGGGAACGGAGCGGGCTGGCAGGCAGCATGGGAGCCGGGAAAGCAGTAGCAATGCGGACAGCATGTCGGCCCTTGGGGAAAACATCAGCATCGGAGGAGAAGTCACCCTGAGCACTGATGCCTCTTCCTGAAAAGTAATGGCAAAAGCAACCTGTTTACTGGGAGGGAAAAAGCGGAGAGGAGGACCTTTGCGGAGAGGCTGTGCCAGCCCCCGGCGCGAGCAGGGGCTGGAGAGGGCCAGCGGGTGCTGCACGGGGCTTCAGCGCTCTGTCACGCTCCCGCATCCTTCGCGGAGCGGGAGAAGGTTTTTGGGTACAGGTTGAGCACGTGTTTGCTGTCTCAGCTGGTTCGACCCCTCGGTTGCTCTCCCACCTTGCTCCTGCACCGCTGGAGCCCCTCAGCAGCACCCCCAGCCTCTGGGAGCTGGTGCTCCCGTGCTGGGGCAATCCTGGTATTGCTCCTTCCGTCAGCTGGGCCAGCTTCAGCTCCCACCTTTGCCAAAGGCTTGCTTTGTAATGCTGAAAAAATCCTGCAGTAAATCTGACGGATCTGTAGGAGGGTATTAAGTGTCTGCATGTCAGATGGTGGCTTTTATTTTATCGCCCCATGTAAAACATTTTGTATTCTCCGGGCGGGAGATGGAAGTGTTACAGTGAGTGTTTTCAGAAAATGAATTAGTGTCATGTCGTCCCTTCCCAGCGCTGCTCCCCTGACAGATGGCCACAGGGGCCCTGGCTGCCCAGCCTTGCCGGCAGCTCTGCTCTCGCATGGGCTTTGAGGACTGTTTGCCAGGACCACAACTGGGAATAACACTGCATTTCTTCTCCTTTGCCTCTCTATAAAATAAATCAAGCTGAGTTTTCAACCCTCTGTTTGCTGATGCTCTCCGGCCAAGTTTTGAGTCAATTTATTTCTCATTGCTTTGCGTCACCCTGGTGCTGTGCCGAGCACAAGAGCTGAGAAGAAACACAATTAGTTTGCTGCATTTGAGGCCAGGGCTGAGCATCCACCATGGGTACACGCAGGTCTAGGCGGTGGAAAAGGTGTCTTTTTTTAGGTAGAAAATTACTTGTCTTTTGGAAATGAATAAATTGTTGACGTGAGATGAAAGTCATAAGAGGACAATGGGTTATGTTGCCAGATACTCACCATAAGAACATGACGCACTTGAGCGCTGATAAAACAAATGCGGTGGGAAGCGACCCAGAGGGATGCTGGCCGGAGGGCAGGAGGGGCCGAGCTGCTGGCCGTGCCGTGCCCAGCGGCAGGCAAGGACCCACCTTGCCCCATGGCTAGCGCTGGGCAGGAAGAAGCCACCATCTCTCCTATGCATTGCATTCACTGGTGAGAGCTGCGTGTGGAGCCGGTAGAAGTCCCGGCATGAAGCAGAAGCTGAAGGCAGGCAGTAGGGCAGCCCAGGTCCCGGCAGTACCTGTTCGGGGTGTGCGGCGGTGGGGAAGCCTGCTGGGGCGCTGCAAAGGCTCCCCGAGCGATCGTGGGGCTGCGGGTGTCAGCGCTCCCGGCTGGCAGCGGGGCTACCCCCCGTCACCAATGCTCGTCCTGTGGTGGGAGAGCTGTTAAAGAGTCAGGGAGGTGGTTCTGGGAGTGTTTTCCTGTGGATTTCTGTTCTTTTTGGTATAAATTTGCCATTCTGGCTTCTGAAGTCCACCATTTAGGAACACTTCAGGGCCAGCATTAGCTGATACCTGCCAAAAACCCAGCCCTTGTGGTCTGGCAAGACTTGTGCAACAGGCGCTGAGCGCACAACGCTGCCTGCAGTACCCGTCCTTCCTCCACCTCTTCCCGTTTCCCTTGATGCTCCTGGGAAAAGGCAGGACCTGGAGCTCTTGGAAGGCATGCTTGTGTGGGAAGGGAACTTGGCTTCTCTGGTGAATAGATAATAGCAAATAAATAGCCGTTTTATGCATTAAAACAAAGCTTTATGAAAGGCAAAAGACAAAGGAAAGGCCCTGCTGACAGCTGGGTGGGTTTTTACTGTGGTGCCTGACGTCTTCTGGCTGCTGGAGCCTGGGGACCACTCGTGAGTCTCAGCTTGGTTCAGTGACCTTAAGCATCTGAAGTAGGATTGATGTTGGCCACCCTGGTTTCAGCTTTCCGGGGCCGTGGTAGTGCAGACCTTGCTGCTGCTTCCATCATCTTCCAGAAACGGGGCAGGAGTGGGATGTTTGCAGGGGATGGGGGTTTGCAATGGGCGCACAGAGGGTGGTTATGCAAAGAGGATGGTGCTCATGTGCTGCACAACAGCTTCCCACTCGCCTTCCCAGCTCCCAACTCTCACACAAGAATGAGGATCCTCTTTCAATCTGACCTTTTTCCTCAGTTTTACTCCTCGTATTTGGTAATTGTTCCTCCTTTCTTTCACGAAGCAGCACTAAACAGATGACTTCCCTGACTCATGCTACCTGGCCTTGCAAGTTGGGGCCTTTCTATTTGTTAAGCAAAGCCTATTGATTTAATTTCTGTGTCATTATTCAAGCTAATATTGAATATGCCACTGATGATGGTGCATGAAATTGAACAGAGTATGAAAAAAAGGGTGAAATATTTAATAAACCCTTGCCAAAGGACGGAAAGGAGGTGGAGGTGAACGTGCAGGAAGGTTACACCCGCGGCTGCAGGGAGGCTGTTAGTGCCTTCGGCTTCTGGGAAATGTCGGCATGGCCACCTGAGCTGGTCCAACACCAGCGCTGTTGCTGCTGGGGGACACGGATTGGAAGCCGTGTCAAATAGCAAATGGCCAAGTTTGTATCTGGCCCGCGCTGGCTCCCGTGCCCCTGTGCAGCTGCAACCGTGGCTCCGGAGGTGGTGCTGGCAGAGTGGTTCCCTCGGTGGCTACCGGGGCTGGGAGCGGGACGGGACCTTTCCCACCTACTGCGAGGAAGATGAGAGCTGGCTGCCGAGGTGGACATACTGTCCTTTCACCAGCACTCTTGGCCTAAGCAGAAATAGCCGTCATACTCGACATTAGACAAAAGTATATAATCATGCATAAAGATGGGTCTGAAGAGTGTGTAATAAATGCAGACATGTCTGTGGCTGGTTGTCCAGGGAATGTGGGAAAGACCTGTCAAACGCGGCTTTCCCTGGGCTCTCGAGGTGACTTGCCACTAGATGTCACAGCGTGCTTGGGTTTGCAGCAGGGGACCAGGCGTGCCACCGGCGCTGGGGACCCCCAGCCAGCCCGCCCAGGGCAGGCGGCGAGGCTGTTCCCTGAAGTCCTGTTGTTGGAGTCAAGCAAGTAAATAGCATCTTTATGTCTGGGGTTTTTTTAGAGCAGTTTGGAAGCGTTCTGAGATTTCATATGTCATTCAGTGAAGTCAGAGGCCAACAGGTGAATGAAGAGATTCAGCCCGCAGCAGTGACCCCGGTGGGACCCCTCCCCTGGCAAGTACCGGTGGCCCTTCTCCCACCGCAGCAAATGGCAAACTCTCGTTAGCTTCAGCTAATTATCAGGAGCACACTATATATGTTTCAAAAGCTCTTGCTCTAAGGAAGACACATTTGCCACCAGCCCCTCTGTGCAGTCCCGTTCAGGCCAGCGCGACGCAAATGGAGGCCAGAGCTCGTGCAGACGTCTGGTACTGACCTCTGCCTAAACCATATCAAACAGCTATTTATAGGCACACAGGAAACCGCGCTGGACCGTGTGCTTCCTCTCTCATCTGAGCTGAATCTTTAATCGGCACAGGGAACGTTAATTTTGTGTGCTTTTTCATTGAACATTGCGCTGAGCAGGGGGTGGAATATGGACGTGGTTGGGTTTGGGAGGGCTGGTGGTGGGATAGGCAAGTCATCTTCTAAATTTGTTGAAGTTTCATAAAAAAATGGGCATATTGTTAAAAGACTGTAGATTAGAGCACGATGCCTCTGCCGAATAGATAAATGAATAACAGCATTTAAAACCTCCTGGTGGAAGTGATTCACATATAGACCCAGACTGGCAAGGCCACACCACCACCAGTACCCCGGCAGTTCTTCGGTGAAGTGTAGCTATTAAAGCAGTGATGGGATCACGCTGCAGCATTCGTTCGCCATCAAAAATGAGTGTGTTTTTGACAATCTCAGACTGAACAAATGACACATCCAGGTGTTACCGGGGCTAGACAGTAATATTCTTTCCTCGTGTTCAGTAGCATCGCTGATCTCAAGACCAGGATCTGCCCAGCCTGAGCAGGGATCTCGTGCTCTGAACGGTGGCCTTTGATCTGGAGAGCAGCTCCCTTTTCCAGGACACTGCTCCCCCCCTGCTCCCTCCTTGCATACAGGGACGTCGAGCGGACGTGGGCACGCTGTGAGGGGAAAAAGAGTAGCCTCACCGTGTTTCAGAAAAGCATCGCTTCCCTGTGTCGGTAGCGGTGAGAAGATGGATGCTCAGGCTATTTGCAAAGAGGAGAAAAGGTGAGATGCTTATAAACACTAGGAAAACCAGCAACAGCTTCTCTGGGCTGTCCCACCTGAGTGTCTTAAGGTTGAGCAAGGTCATAGAATCATAGAATCATTCAGGGTGTTAAAGATCATTGAGGCCAACTCGATGTAAACCTAACACTGCCAGTCCACCACTAAACCGTGTCCCTAAAGCACCACATCTACATGTCTTTTAAATACCTCCAGGAATGACGACTCAACCACTTCCCTGGGCAGCCTGTTCCAGTGCCTGACAACCCTTTCAGTGAAGAAATTTTCCCTAACATCTAGTCTAAACCTCCCCTGGTGCAACTTGAGGCCATTTCCTCTCGTCCTATCGCTGGTTACTTGGGAGAAGAGACCAACACCCACCTCACTACAACCCCCTTTCAAGTAGCTGTAGAGAGCGATAAGGTCTCCCCTCAGCCTCCTTTTCTCCAGGCTAAACATCCCCAGTTTCTTCAGCTGCTCGTCGTAAGACTTGTGCTCCAGACCCCTCACCAGCTTTGTTGCTCTTCTTTGGACGTGCTCCAGCACCTCGGTGTCTTTGAGGATCTGGCTTCCGGGGAATCAGCATCAGCCCATGGGGTGACAACCGCAGCCTGGCTCCTGCTCCGAGCAGCTAACGCCAGGTGAGACCACCTGCCCGATGGTGGGGTGGGAGGAAGGAAGCCTTCTCCTGTATGGAGATACAGGTTATGTGGGAGGGTGGCGTTGTCTAACAGGTTTACTTCTGTAGGATGGTGCTGGAAATTAGAACAGCAACTCTTTGGAAAAAAAACCCCAACACTTAAAACATTAACATAAATCTAATTTCCTGCAGCTATCACCAATCGTGGATTATTTCTGCAGCATGACCAACCTGCTGCAAGGCCCTCACACTAGTATTGTTAATGTATACTGGTGTATATATTAAATGTGATTTCCATACACATTAGGGTTTCTCAAGGAGAGCGCAGATAAGGTGTGGGCTGGGAGGCAGCCAGCCCAAGTGCTCTGCAGGAGGAATGTGTGGGCAAAGAAACATGCAGTGCCCTGAGTTCCCTGTCACTTGGGGGTTTTTTTCCACTCTTGTGCTGTTCTGTCACCCTCAGATGTGTCAGCATTTGATTTACACCAGCAAAAGAGCTGAATCTGGAGCCCGGCAATTAAAAACCACTGAGGAAAGCCTGGGGTATGTTGAAGAGCGGCGTGGTTAGCTCCAGAGCAGCCGCTGGGGAGGAGGGCGGTGAGGGGAGGACCCGGCACCGGGGACTGCAAGGCAGGTAACTTGCTGTCCCAGCAGCTTGCCCTGAGCAGTCTTCCGCACAGCCGGATGGTTTGGAGGAGGCCTTAGCTTTGCTTTGCTCCTTTCCCAAGGCTATGTGAATGCTCTTGAAGTGAAGTGCATTCACTTCTCCTCCTCCTGAAGTCAGAACCTGGCTTTTTCCCTTTTATCCCCCTCCCACGTCAACTGGATTCGTACAGACTCAGTGGGTTTCCCTGTGGCTGCGCGTGGTGCCCTGAAGCTGTGATCTGCTGACACCAGGAGTCTGCACTTGCTAGTTGTCAGGAACTGCCTTGTCAGTTTGCTTCTAGGCTCTATCTTCACAGCTGCTCAGCTTTTTAACATTTTAATGCAATGCTAGGGAGTTTGCCGAATCTAAAGCCCCTGGTGTGCGGTATCCGTTGAGGGCAGCACTGCCCTTCCGAGGACAGATGCCGGAGCCCGGCAGTGGGCAGTGCTCCTGGGCCCCCCTCCCGGCACCCCATGCACCCCCATGGCTCCCGCAGCCCGGCGGGGGCTGGGCTTGGTGCACATCTAACAGGGCTTCTGCGTCTGCTGCAACCATCGTCTCAACAGCAAAGGACTTCCAGCACCGATCAGGCTCCTGAGGTCTAGAGCTTGTCCATCTCAGAGAAAGAGAAATTCCTCCCTGGGACCTTTACGGGAAGCGGTTGGATGGTGGGGAACACAATGGCTCAGCTTCAGGGGCCGTACCTTTCCAGAGGCGGAGGCAGCGATGATGTCCCAGAGCCAGCCGGTCTCCATGTGGAAATATCCCCCAAAACCGTTCTGTGCCCAGGAGTGTGAAAGTGCACAGGAGAGGAGCTGCCCAATATCTACCTGAATCAAGTATCTGGCCCAACATCAGAGCAATTAAGTCAATGGGCATTTTTCCTGTGGTTTCAGAACTGTAGGATGGTTCCTCCACAACCTGCTGACTGCACCCCGGGGTCCGTCTGCACGGCCAGGCACGGCAGTGAGCTGGAATGAGGGGGCATGCTGGGCATGAATAGGAAGGACTTGGCCTGAAATCCCAATGCTGCGGAACATTTCAAGACAAGCTGTGCACACTCTTTAGCGCACACAAGCAGAGCCCACGTGCAGTCCCAAGGTACGGGATCCACCCCTCGGTTTGTCCTGGAGTCACTGCAGCAGTCGGCACACGAGCCATCATCTGCTGCCGGGAGAAGAGAGCACACGATGTTCAGGGAGGAGAGGTCAGGTCTCTTCCTGTTTAGATGTTTTCAAAAAATGCTTGAGGATTTTAGTGGAAAAATGACTGAGGGAACCATCCAAATTAGGCAACAGGAAATACTGCACTACCATAAATACAATTTTGACAGCTGAAATGAGAGGCAAGTTGTCAGGTAGGGCGGGTAAGCACGCCGCTGGGCCAGCAGCTCGTGCGGAAGCTCCGCAGCCCAGGGGCACGTTCTTGCTGCCACGTGCAGAGACATACCTACTCGGCTGGCGTCACTAGCGTTGTGCCAAGGTGGATGTCCAAGCCAAGTCACTGGGTGTCTTTCATCTCAGGTTCTCCAAACGTAGTGCCAATAGTCAGTAAGATGTGTCCGTCAAGTGGGGGACTCGTAGTATTTCCAGTAGTGCATAGTGAAAACTATGACACTAAAATCAGATGTTTTATGGAGTATAAATTAGTAGCAGACTTTCCAGTGCTAGGTTACCTGTGCGATGAAATTAGCTGTTCATATTTAATGTCAGCCCTGCTCTTGACTCTTTCTCCCCTTCAGCAAATCACTGAACCTCTCCGAGCTCCTTTCTAGCCATATGTTAAGTTGATGTAATGCTGCTTTTAAGTCTATGCAATTACTCAATTACTCCTGCATCTGATTGTAAGTAATATGCCCTTAGGGCTATGATTCAGTTTTGCCCATTGATTTGCTGTGTGACCTTGAGCACCACATTAAATGTACTTTTAATAGTCAAAGGAATTGTGCTCATTTATGCTCATGATCATGCTATCCAAACTCCTGCTCTATACCAAACTTTCCAGGCAGAGTCTTGCTTGTTGTTTATTGAGAAATTTAAAGACAGAAGCTTACCTCTTCTAAAATACAAAAGAGATTTAGGAGCCTACGTTCCATTCAAATTCACCTCAAGTGAGTTTCAACGGAGCCTGAAGAGCCTAAGAAATTTAGATACTTCTGAAAATGTCACCCTAGCTGTACCTCCAGGGTCTGACATTACGCAGGCACCTGGATTACTAAGGCAAGTTCCCTTTGCTGATCCAACCCGATTGCTGCGGAGCTTGCAAAGCATTAAGTATGCACATATTTAATGCCTGCTAATGCTGGAGGGGGAGGACGCCTCAAAGTGAAAACTATTGTGTGTTTAAATGTGTTCTTCTCCAAAGCTCATCTCTATCCCAAGCTGAGTAATAACAGCTTCCTCAAGCTCCTGAGGAGCCATTTGGGAGGGGCTGTCTGGTGCTGCTTGCTTTCTTGTTTTAGTCGCCTATGCATTGGAGATGGAACTATGCATGTGGTTCCATGCATTGGAGAGATGAGGTATTGAATCAAGGAGTGGTGTCTGTTTGAAGAGAGGTCCTCTGGAAGGAGGAGCGGCCAAGGGAGACGAGTGGGTAGAGCTTGTCCCATCACTAGGGTTGGCCCCTGCCTGTGACGAATCAAGGTTTTGAGAGTGTTTTCTCGTGTGCATGTTTGTATAAGGAGCAACTGTGGTTTTCTTTAACTTTGTTGGAAGATTATTGTGTAATAACATGGACAAGAAGCAAACCTGTTTTCTGAATATTTTAAGAACTTGTACCTTAGGTTTTTTGTTTATGTTAATTGCAAGTAAACGAGGCTTGGAAAAGCAGCCAGTATGGGTTTGACCCTGGGACCATTCTGGGAATAAGCAAACACAAATAACCCTTTCCTAAAGATGTTCTTTGCAACCCCACCCTTCAGGAGCGATACTCTCTGCAAGGATGTAAGTCTGGACAGCACTGGCAGCCAAGGGCTGAACTTCAGCTCTCGTTCATACTCAGCAGTTACTCTTATGGTAGAAATAGCTCCCTGGAGCCGGGAGGTGAATTGCTGAGAAACCATGTACCACGCAGAGTGGGTGAGGATTGCAGAGTCTGGCTGCTTGTCATCCCAACCCAATGAAAAGCCATGGGCTGGGGTACAAGAGGTTGGACTGGGACCTCAGTGATGGCGGCAGCAGGATTTCATCCCCACTCAGTGTTCCTCTCTGTACCTGCATTGCAAAGCATTTAAACTGCAAAATCTCTGCACTGCTATTAATGCATTGGTGTTGTGAGCAGCTAGTGTCGGCACACCTGTAAATAGGAGCTCTGCTGTGCAAGTTAGTTCTTTGAATCTGTAAAGTGCTTCATGCGCCTTGCCTGTGAAACGACGTAGAAATAAGTGTGATATTATACTCCTGCTTCTACATAGGAAGCCCTCAAACCACTGAAATAGTTACACAACATATGACAGTGAAGACGAGGGCAGTGATAGACTTGAATGGTTTAAAAAGGTAAAGCTACCAGACCCCAGCTATGTTCTGATTATTTTCTTCGAATTTGCTTCCTTTTCATTGCTTTTTTTATACTGAGACATAAATAATGCTGAATTCCAGATCACCCATGGGTCTGAAATTAAGCTGTAACAAGGACTTCTGCCAACTTTTACAAAAGGATTTTGCTAACATGAAAGAAAAATAGCTCATACATAAACACTCCTCCTGACCCTTGTTATCCTTTTGCATTTAAGGTCAAACATCTCTGAAAGGGGGAAAAAAAAAAAAGAAACATAAAGGAGATGCAGAGAGTCAGCTGCAACAACAAACCAAACCTCTGCGTGAAGGTCCTCCCATCAGGGTTTTGATTTTCAGGCTGTTCACAGCTGCCACTACATTTTTCCCTTGGCCTGAATAACGTAAATACTGGGCTGGGTGCTGCTTTCCTTTTACACTGGTGTAAATCTAGGTTGGAGCATAACCGTTGACTTGACCATACACTCTTTATCCCTGGGATCTCAGCAGGACAGCATGTGGTATAAAATTAATCACGGGTGTAAATCTATGCAGGGCTTCTGCCCAGTTCTGCGAATTTGACTTCAGATGACCTCAGAGCAGTTCCTCTGGACTTCAGCTGGGGCAACACAGGCCAAATTTGGCTTAGTACATTCTGCTGTACCAACCTAGGAGGTTCTAGCCAAGAGCAGCTATTTGGTCATAAACTGATAAGTTTGAAATTCTTCCAGTTTTCTTTTTCTTAGTAATACGTCTCACTGTCCTGCCAGAGAAAATACCTACAGGTTTCATAATCAGCTTGTTCTGCTGCTGAACTGATTATGCATTTTGAATGGCTAAAGTAGATGTTCTTTTTGCAGATGAGTAGAATACTTATTTCTCCAAGCCCATGCACTTATGATTCAAGGAAGACTAGTAAATATTGATGCGGTGGGAGCATGCTGGAGATGAGGTATTACCATACAGTGACCAATTTCAAGTTCTACTGATGGTTAAGTGAAGATGCTAAAAATGCAATTGGAAGAGGAATGTCTGGTTTAGAAGACTGGCAGCAGGAAAGAGCTTCTGGGCAGTCGAGGGCTGCTCTGAGGTCCACGTGCTGGGTCAAAGCATGGCCAGGCTGAGGAGGCCAGGCTGCCTTCTCCCTGCCACCCTGAGAGTGCTCTGGCATACGCGGGCCAGGATGTGCCGTGCTAATCATGACGTGAAGCTGGCTTGGAGTGGGGCTGGTGTTCTGGCAGCCTCCCAGGCTTTCCCCTAGCTGCAGCCAGAGGAAACTGAAAACATCAGTTTTCAGAGATTTTTCTAATCTAACGTAGTCTCTTTTGAACATTTTCTAGAGTTTAGGCAAGCCTGTCTGCTTTTTAAGAGTCTTCTCCTCAATTTGTTTTGATGCAAAAAAATGTAAGCAAAATAATAAAAACTCTATATAGAAAACCGTGAAGTGACCAGGTCCTGCAGTCCATCCCCGGCCACTCCCGTCTGCTGCTGGCTTCATCCGTGCCTAGAAAAACGCGTTATAAATAGCGACTGCGCACGTTCGCCGTCAGTTAGGGAGAGGCTGTACTCGTGAGAATGTATGGCAGTCCTCACGCGTTGTGGCGCATCCTAACACGGGTCTCACACCGAGGCATCATCTTTACATTTCCTACAGTTGGTGCTTACTGTATTGACCCTTTTAGACTCTGCTGCTGCTTATCTGAGCTTTGAGCAGTAGCCAGGGCCCCCAGGGAGCATGCCATGCATGCCCATGAACCACCAGCCATGGTCGGAGGACTATCATGGCAGCACTGGCTCCTACCCTCAGCTCCTGAGAGCCAGGGTGAAAACTAGTTATTTCTACACGCCAGGTCGGTTGACACAATCCTGTGTTCTCCGGAGTAGGCAAAGAGCACAGCGCTCCGGTTGGGAAGCGGAGCTGCTCGGGTCCCCCGCTGGCCATCGCCCCAGCCGAAGGGGTGTTCGTACCCTCGATACCCCTCAGGGCCAGTTCCCTGGGCTTTCTCCACCCGCCCTCTGGGAAGGGGACCTGCTTCCTCAGAGGAGTATGCCACCCTTTGATGCTGACCGCTGTGTTGGAAAAAGGGCTGAATTCCTCTTGTTTCTTGAAATAAACTTGCAAAACCCTTGACCTTCCTGAGCTGGAGGAATATGTTTACAGATTGTTTAATTCCATTTGTCTTCCTGAGCATGTGAGAGAGGCGGCAGGGAAGGGGAGCTGGGGAGCTGTGTGACCAGCCCATTTCAAGATCAGAGGTAAGACACTGGTAAGTCCTATCCGCTTTGCAGTTTGCAGCCATTCCTATTAATTTTTGGGCGGGACAAGGAAAGGAAATTATTTAATAGAATCCCCTGTAATTTTTCCTGTATATAAAGTTCAGGAGACAGCAGTATGCCAGAAAAAAAATTGTATTTTGTATTATGTTATTTATACTTGCAATATCTTCCGTTACTGGTGCTTGTGGATTTCTAGAAGAATATCAGGAGATAATTCTGCAGCAGCTCTTTTCTGGTGTTACACCATCTAAATTCGTCTTCACACTTGTGTATGTGAAGTCAGGGTAGCCAGAAGGAAAAAAAGAGGCAAAACAAAAGGAGGGGAGGTTACTGGTATACCTAAATTAAAGTGTATAGCTTTATTTAAAGGCCTTAGCAGCTGGAAGAAGCTCTTTAAGACAGAAACCATCTTTGCTCTAAGGCTGTAGCACCAGGAGGTCTCATGGGTGTCATCACCAGGTACTTGTAATAATGTCACCATTTCCAGGACTCTTAGCACGAGCAGCATGGCAGGAGAGGAATTGCTAAGGGTAGCTGGCTGAGGATAATGGATAGTTGGATGAAATTGAGAGGAAAAACTTAATTGGAATTAACTAGCTGAGAAAAGCCTCTTGATCTGTCAGACAGTGAAATTGCCTCCCGAGAGCAATGGTATAGTCCCAACCACGTGGGCATTTAAAGCCAGTCTAATGTCTATGATTCCCTGAGTTAACTGGAGTTTCTCAATAATTGGAACTGACACAAAGATTTATCTTCTTTGATTGACTAGCTTTCATAGAGGCTCATCTCTTTGTGGTACTGCACAGAGTTTTCAGGGCAGCTGTTTGCACTTAAAGTGCCAGAAGCTGACGATATGTATCCATTTCGGCTCTTCAGATGTCGTCTTTGAAAAAACACTTAAATCACTGGAATAGACAGTACTAATCAGTCTGCAGGAAAATGGAGCATCCTTACCTGGGGCTCACTGCTGTAAATCTTCCTGTGCCAATGCTCGGTTATCATACAGCAGTAGAGAGCCATTTAGGTACATTACTGCCAAATGCCCGATCAGCCTGAAAAATTGGGCTAATTTTGGCCAAGACAATAAAAGGCAAAGGTGTTTTGCCAAATATATAAAAACAAATGGTTGGTATTTCAGCAG
>NW_010521641.1:16724-17861 GCF_000687285.1 Phaethon lepturus
TCCAATAGGGAAGGATTAATCACACTAAAATAATGGAAATTATATCCCCTGCTGATTTCAGAAAAGACAGTGTGCAGCAGCAAGCTGGGCCTAAAGGGTGAGTTTTGTAAAGAGGTTTTGTATTCAGCATTGCCCATTCACCTGCTGTGTGACCTTGTCCAACGGCAGCATATCTCCTCTCTCGCTTTGCATTCTCTCATTCAGCAAAGCTCTTCAGAGCAACACCTTCCTCGAGAATTTTGGTCCTTTTTACAGCGTGCGAGACAGGGCTTGGGGAACTGAGATGCCTCTTTTGCTATGGTGAAGCACAAGCACTTTAGAAATCAGAACTTACAGAAATACTGGCTCTCAAGCTGATTAGTGCCTGAGATTTATGAGAGACGCCTGAACACATCAGGTTGGAAGCAGACAGAGGAGTAAGCTGTGGCCGCTGAACCTGAAATCCGCTTGGCAAGTTTGCTAATTGCAGCACCTGGACAAGCTTCAGGTAATAGCTCATGGCTGTTACTGCATGCTTGCAGGGTTGTAGGAGGACCGACTCACAGCCTGGCTTCTCGGCGTAGAGACACAGCCTCTCAAAAGCACGCTAGCCTGTAGGCATACGCTTCTATGGAGAAGTTGTGCGACCTCAGTCTACAGGGAGGGAAGCCAGAGCAGCGCTGCTGGCTCTCCTGCAGGTTTCCTCTCAGCAAGTCACTTCATCTCTGGCCGTTTCCCCAGACAGGTCCATTTGCCTGTCCAAAGGGCAGCTTCACTGTTCTTCCAGTGTCTGCCCCAGCGGGAAAAAGGAAGCTTCATGCTCCTGAGGAGCATAGATTTTCATGAGAGAAATCTCTAATGCTTCAAGCTGGCTGAAGTCTTGCTCTCCCATTGCACCTTTGAGCTCACTAGTGGGTAGATGCGCGTGTCCTCGCTCCTCAGCAGGCTCCTCCCCCGGCCCCAGCCACTGCCCGCAGGCTGACATGGAAGGCGTGGGGCTGCGAGTCGTTTCCTCCGCACCGGGATGTACGTGTGTGCGAGAGAGTTTGCTTTCTGGCTCGCTCCCCCTGTTGCTTCTTGGCCTCGCGCGGTGAGGCAAAGGAAGCAAGAGCGCGAAGCGGCTGGGAGGCGGGAGGCCTCCTCCCTGGGGCCGCAGCC
>NW_010521642.1:0-11608 GCF_000687285.1 Phaethon lepturus
TTTTTTTTTTTTTACAAGCAAGTCTTCATCCTAAACAAAATTAGGATTTCTCATTTCATTCCTTTATATCACATGGTGCCAGTTAACAAGGTCTTATCTTTTACTATTAAGTCTTCCTGTGGTATACAGAGCGGCTGAAAGTGAGGCTTTGGTAGTATTGTCTCCATTTTTAGGTTAAAGAAAAAGAAACCCATGCTACCAGTGAGAAAAGACCCAAGCTTTCTTCACCCTTGCTAAGCATGGAAATAGAAGTGAAGGAAAGCATGCTGCAGAGACATCCACACTCACTGTATGCCAGTTAGCTCTAACTCAGACAGACTTTATCTCCCCTAGCCAATAAACTCTTAAGCCCACTAATACAACTTTGTGGGGACTTGCTAGCTTGGATCACAGGTAGCTTTGGGACTTCTCTACCATATTTCACTGAGCAACTTGGAAGTGTTCACACAGTCTGGCAAGCCTCCATCTTCTCAGAGAAGCTGTAATTTCAGAAGGCAGAGCGCTGAAATCCACAGCTGTAATTTCAGAAGACAGAGCACTGAAATCCACAGGTACAACTATATTATCAAACCAGCTTCTGGGGCGGGTTCAGAATACAATTGTTGCAGGTCTAGTTAATCCAGACTGAGAATTCTGTATCATGTTGATAGAAGAGGCTTTTCCTATTCCTTTACTATTTTCCTACATATTAGTCACTGTCCTTCAGTCATACCCTTTGGAGTTGTTTTCCATCCAGTTGGTAATTCTCTAAAAATATGTTGTTGAATCACTCTTCTGGACTGCATTTCTCCTACACCTGCTGTGTTTTTATTCCTCCAGCATTTGCTGACTGATAGTTAATGTCCACATTAACCCTTCTAAAAGCCGCTGGAATGGCAGTAACTGTACCACCTGCTGTTAGTCTAGGGCTGCTGTGATTATATTGCATTCAGTTTCTGTTTCAAAGTCAGCTTTTGAATCATGGTCTCCAGTATCACTAGCCAGTGTGTTGTGGAACCTTAGATTTTAAAAGTTCGTGTTCATAAGCCATGCTAAAAAGGTTCTTCTTTTCAGCTGACTTAATTTGCTTGGAGAAACCTTGTGGAAGCTGGACAGACCTGCCGGCAACATCTTAGCTAGCTTAAATGCTAGCTCAGATGTCTCTTCATGGCACTGCACTGTGCCATGCAGATATGGTTAAGTTTTCGGGAGTTTCTGGTTTGTCCTTGTAAGTTTTGTCATCCAGATGCAAAGTCATGACTGTACTTGTAGTTTGGATTTTTTCTTATTTCTATATGCTATATATCACATCTTTCTGTCCTGGGAATATCTGAACATTCTGTGATTATAAATATTTTTATGCTTTCGTCCTAAACCATTGTCTATTTCCTTATAATCTGATATGCCATTTCTAAATATTTGCACTTCAACTTTTTCCACTGCTGCTGTTTTCCTTTTAGAAGCATAATTTTTACCAGCCCTGCAAATATCAGCTATTCTTGCAAAGTTTTCTTGAATCTTACAAGTCATACAACACAATCAGTTGTATGACAAAACTTTCAGGTTCTGGTCTGTCTGGGAATTCTTTTATCCCTGTGACTCTACTGTACTAAGTACATTGTGATATTAACAATCAGCACGCTTGCCTGTCACTAGTTTCTTCAAAAAGATAACCTTCACTTTCCCTAAGGAACACTGTTCACTGTGTTCCTGATAAAAACAATGTCTTTTTCTGCCAAACTTCATGTTCCTTATGACGTATAATGCTGAGTTCTACTGCTCCTGGATCTACCACCTATCGTCGTGAGTGTATTCTCCCACTTGCCCTCCTCTGCACTCAAATTGTCCCTCACTATCATTTGCTCTAAGAGTTGCCTGCAAGAAAACAACAGGGCCAGAATTTAATGTAATAGGTCCATTTTCTCCTGAAACCCCAGGAAGTTTTGCTCATCCATGCAAACAATGAGTGCAGAGAGGTCAGGTATAGGAAATTTCTTTCTACCTTTTTTTTTAACCTCATTTCCCTGCCCTCCCCCTGCAAGATTTCTCACTCCTTAGAAGATTCTTTGCTATTTAAAACAAAAATAGCCACTAGACTGAGTATCATGAAACTTCATAACAGAGTAATCTTAGCTGTGTCATCACAACTACTGTTTCACTTCATCATATTCCAATGTATCAGCTTCATTCTCCATTTAGCTTGAGTGCTGGCAAACTTAATTTCTGCACGTACCCATACTTCAGCACAATATAATGCAAACTCCTACACTTTCTAACCATCTCTAAAATATGCTCATTTACTCCCTTAATACTGCTAAGAAATGAAAAAATAAATGCTGTAAGTGGGAGTAGTTCTACTAATTTATTGCAATGAAATAATATTCTAATGCATCATAACACATTTTCAAAGTGTAATTTTCATATTCATACAGACAATAACTGTCAAGATACTTTAACAGACTTCTGCTCTCTTTTATCACATTATCTTTAAGATGCAGGAACACAAGCATCCCAGCTTTCACAGGTAGCAACCAGTTTTTGAAATCATTTTTAAGGATCAAGTGACACACTTCTTGATCTCAAAAGCTCTAAGATGACTTATTTTTTTCCTCCAGGCACTAAGGAACTACTATCCAAAATAATTTCCTATCCATGGCTCAGAGGTAAGGTGTACTGGGTCTGGTTGGGATGGAATTAATTTTCTTCATAGCAGCCTGTATGGTGCTGTATTTTGGATTCATGACCAAAACAGTGTTGATAAGACACCGGTGCATTGGCTATTGCTGAGCAATTGCAGCTGAAAGACTTAACCCAGGCCATCTATCCCTATATGTCATACCATAGGCCTCAAGGAAAGATAAGAGCTGGCCAAGACAGCTTCTGATAGTTGTGTAGCATAATTGTGAAATCAACAGATGTAACCAATGTAAAAAATTAACCTGAACTACAGATCTTGGAAGAACTATTCTAAAAGCTCTTCATGGAAAGCTCTCTGTGAACACCAGGTTGCTATCTCCTACAATTTTTTCTTTAAATGCTAGAAACCTCTCAAATGTTATAAACCTTACATGGGCATATAAATGTAAAGGCATCTACAAGCTGTTGCTATTCACCGCAGGGGGGAAAAAAAAAAAGAAAAGAAAATTCTGTCCTTCTGTGCACTTTCCCCCCAATTTTTCCAGCTGTAAAGTCATACTTCAATATTTGTACAGTTTTCTTGCATTTTTCCCATTTCTTTTCATGCTACGTGATAGGGCTGCTGCAAAGTATTATCTCATTTGAAAGGGTCTATCCAAATCTAAGTAACAGTGAATCTCTAATTTATGTGTACCCTAGGATGGAGTTTATCTTGGTCATCATCTATTGTCTCATACCATCTCCACTCACTTATGTAACAGGAAACAGCATGTGAAGGTGGAGACCTAAGTCCATTCATCACTGCTACTTGATTTCACGTTACTTAAATGCTAACGCTCTCAGTTCTCCCAAAAATACAGCCCGCCTGCCTCCCTGTCTGCATAACTAATCTAAAGCATGTATTTCCTACTTTCCCCTCTATTACAAAAAGAAACATTATTTTCTTTGCTTCTTTGACTTTTCTTTTGTGCAAACCTATTCCTTCTGTCTGAGGATGGTTTGTCTACGTGTATAGAATCATAGAACAGTTTGGGTTGGAAGGGACCTTTTAAGGCCATTTAGTCCAACCCCCCTGCAATGAGCAGGGACATCTGCAACTAGATGAGGTTGCTCAGAGCCCCGTCCAGCCTGACCTGGAACGTTTCCAGGGATGGGGCATCTACCATCTCTCTGAGAAACCTGTGCCAGTCTTTCACCACCTTCATCATAAAAAGTTTCTTCCTTTTATCTAGTCTAAATCTGCCCTCTTTTAGTTTAAAACCATCACCCCTTGTCCTATCACAACAGGCCCTGCTAAAAAGTCTGACCCCATCTTTCTTATAAGCCCCCTTTAAGTACTGGGAGGCTGCAATAAGGTTTCCCCGGAGCCTGCTCTTCTCCAGGCTGAACCACCCCAACTCTCTCAGCCTGTCCTCACAGCAGAGGTGTTCCATCCCTCTGATCATTTGTGTGGCCCTCCTCTGGACCCGCTCCAACAGGTCCATGTCTTTCCTGTGCTGAGGGCTCCAGAGCTGGATGCAGCACTCCAGGTGGGCTCTCACCAGAGCGGAGTAGAGAGTTACATCTTAAATCCAATTGCTTGCTAGAATCAGTAAATATCCTACAGGAAGGAAGTGCACCATTTCCCCCAATCAGAAATATTCTCAAATAAGTTTTGTAACTACAAGTGCCTCTGCTTGTTTATGTAGATTAGAATCTGAAGCTGAATTACCACAGCGTGGTGTAAGCTGGATTTATACCAGAATTCAATACCTGGAGTCTGGCTTTCACAAAACAAGTCAAAGAGCCAATAGAGCTACCTAGGAAGGAGTTGCATGTCTACATAAGAGAGACAGGATTTTCATGCCCGAAAGTGTCAGCCTTTTGTACGGCAATTCTATCACCATTTACTTTTGGCAGTGTTACAGTAAGAATTAAAGTTCTCTATACTAATGACTCCTCCTAAACTGACACTGTAATTAAAATCCCATACCTCGTGCACTATGAATTTCAGAATTTCCCTCTAATGTCTTATATTGAGAAAGAAAAAGGTTAGGTGGTGTTTTCATGGAGTTGATAGTATAGCTAGGTATGCCAAAAGGCACAAAGTTTTGATTAGAGACATGTCTTGTCTCTAAACTTACCTGAAAATTCCAATGTTATAGTGCCACTCCTGAGATGGAGCAAATCACAGAATCATTAAGGTTGGAAAAGACCTTCAAGATCATCAAGTCCAACCATAAATCCAGTGCCACCATGCCCACTAAACCATGTCCTGAAGTGCCATGACCACATGTTTTATGAACACTTCCAGGGATGGTGACTCCACCACCTCCCTGGGCAGCCTGTTCCAATGCTTGACCACTCTCTCGGTGAAGAAATTTTTACTAATATCCAATCTAAACCTCCCCTGGCCCAACTTGAGGCCATTTCCTCTTGTCCTATTGCTGGTTACTTGGGAGAAGAGACCAACACCCTCGTCACCACAACCCCCTTTCAGGTAGTTGCAGAGAGCGATAAGGTCTCCCCTCAGCCTCTTCTTCTCCAGACCGAACAACTCCAGTTCCCTCAGCCACTCCTCATAAGACTTGTGCTCCAGACCCCTCACCAGCTTTGTTGCCCTTCTCTGGACACGCTCCAGCAACTCAGTGTCCTTCTTGTAGCAAGAGGCCCAAAACTGAACACAGTATTTGAGGTGCGTCCTCACCAGTGCCGAGTACAGGGGCATGATCACTTCCCTACTCCTGGTGGCCACACCATTTCTGATACAGGCCAGGATGCTGTTGGCCTTCTTGGCCAACAATGGCCAAATGCTGAATTTACTGCCAATTCACTGGCCAATTCTTGGCCAAATGCTGAATCAGCTAGTATACCCAAACATGTTTCCACCAGTTCACCTGAGCCTATCAGGGAAGCTCTCTGGAGCTTTGCAAGCACAATGCCCTCCATTGCCTAGTGCACCAGTATCTCTGAAAACTTTCAAGATGATTGGGAGTTATGTAAATGCCAAGTACTCTTACATGTAAAAAATCAAAGGTCATCTAAAGAAATATATTCTGCTGCTGAGGGATGAATACTCCTGAGGTTGGAATATGCTTTCTAATGTTTTAGAAGACATGAAAGTGCTACTACTTGATGAAAGCACAAGGGACATGTACCCCTCTATGATTAGCATCAGGCATATGTCTTGTCAAAATCCGGTGTGTCAGTTTGCGGCAAACTTATCATAATCAGTGTCAACATAGCACTTGTTTTACTATCAACAGACTTGCAAACTTTCCTGTTAAGGTGAAGAGCAGGTATTTTACACTTTCATTGCCTGACTGAGCAAAACTGTTAGGTATACGCCAGGTCCCATTTCTCTTCCTTTTTATAGTCTGATTGCACATTTTTATATTGACGATATTAAACACCTTTGACATCAACAGCCATCGTTCAGTTGTACACGTCTCCTTTATAACTCAATATCCTGTTCCATATGTATCTATATTCCCTACTGAAAGGGAACATGAGAAGACAGCTGCTATAGCAAGCTGAATGAAGGTTCTTTTCAATCTTCTCTTTATCAACTATCTCTGTGTTTCCATGCTACACCCTTTTTTGTTATACATCTGCATTCATATTGCACATGTCTGTGTTTATTGCACACTCGAAATTCTTAAGAAGTACCATCAGTGAAGATAAAATAAAATAACCTATATTAATTTAAAATCATATCTGCCAGTTCTACATTGTTGCATATTATGCTTCTTCTAAAGGCAGCTATATAATTATAGGTACTTGGTTGCATAAAGTGATACGGAGGTTTCTATGGCAATTATTCATTTTAATTGAAAATTGTCTAGGGAAAAACTTGTTTCATCCGCAGCATGCAATTTGCATTTGTTTCCAAAGAATTTGAACTTGCTCAGGGTGAGCTGTGAATTCGTATTTTCCAGGAAGATATAGTCTTTCAAATTCTGTCTGGGGGGTGGGAAACTGAGCGGGTCTTGGTAAAGTTGTTAAGACTAATAAAATTTAAGACCATTTATCAATTTATGCAACCAGACTATCTATTTTTTACTGTCAAGTAAAGATTTTATGCTTCAAATGAAAGAGGAAGAGTTAACAATCAAATTGATACACAATGTCCTTGAAGCTACACGGTAAAGGAACCAGAAAAAAAGAAGTACCAGAAAGGACAACAGAGAGACAGCATGCTGAAGGAGACAGGTCATCAATGAGACAAAACCACAAGATCAAACATTTGTATTTTCAAATATGTTAGCTACTGTGTGTTAAAATAATAATGAAGACAAAGTTAGTTCCAGCTTTAATATATTTTAGATTGTCAAAATAAGAGTTGGAGGTAAGCAACTGTTTTAATTTGCTTAGCTAATAAAATAACGCTATAACTTATTTTCCTATAGGAAAACAGTTTTCTTTCCTCCCCCCATCACCACAATGAGTCAAACACATTTTAGGCCTAAATTTACAAGAAAAAATAAATGAACTGATTCAACTGATGAGGAACTGGAAACAACCTCTGAACTGCGGTTTCATATTCACTAATTTTATAGCATTGCCTTTTCTGACACAACACTGTACTCATATTCTATATCATCGTAAGACTGTACAGGCTAGGTGCCAAAAATGTCTCAAGTTAGACACAGTCCATGTCTCCTTCATAAATATTAAATAAATATGAAAATGCTGGGAGAGTCAAGGAGAAAATGTTCTTTACCAGCCACAAAATCCTCCTGACTGAGCAAAATCTGTACTTAAAAACATGTGACCATAGCATGTGAGGAGAACCAGAGGAATAGTTTTAACAATGTAGCTTTGGTATTGGTGTATTTGGCTCCTTGCACTTCCATACTTATTTAGAATATCTAAAACAGAGAAAGGAAGAATATGACTCCTAACTTCAATGTTAATGATTGAACATCACAGTTCAGATGAAAGCAAAGTGACATCAGCATGCTTTTCATAATATATGTCAACCATTTTGGATAAAATGGAGACTAATACCTAAATCCCTTGTTGAAAGGCATGGAACTGGGAAGCAGATATTGCCTCCATTTGACCAATTGACTTTTTTCCTGGCCCATGGCAAGTTCTATTTTGGAACTTGGGGTTTTTTTCTCTTCTTAAAACAGAAAATGTTTTGCAAGACAGGGGAACCAACTTGCTTGAGAAAGAAATGTGAACGTGAAAGAGGTCCCACCAAGGACAATCTAGCGGCAGAGGGCTTCTTACTGAATGGACAACTTGCTCTATTTTTGGCACCTGTTCTGACAGCTGTAATCTCCCTCATCGTCTGCTGCAGTTAGGACCCTCTTGAACTTAACTGACTTCCTTCATTTTACTACCTGACTCTCTCCTAATTATTAAAATACAGAGCAATCAATAGAAAGTTTTCATGATTTTTTTTATGCTTCCAGACATAAAAGAAATATCTTGTCATTCCTATGTGTGTCATTCTTATGAGCACATATATAGCAAATACCTTACTGAAAGGAAGTAAAGGCATGTAAATTTGATTTAGTTCTTTACGTGGTAATATCCACAGTTACTCAGCTATGATGAACACAAAGGCTACTGGTGGTGTTCCTCTGCTAAGGTTCCGTTTCCTACACAGAACTTAACCCTACACCATTGTGTACCCTACACCTACTCAACAGTTTTCATGAATTTTCAGGGTTTAAGAAACATAGCTATTAAACAGCAATTTGCATGGTGCTGAAGGGAGAAGTAAGATCTGAAGGTTGGTTTTGGCTAACATTAAGAATCACGTTTGAAAAGGCTCTCTGAGGCACTGCTGTCAATAAATTGAATGTAATGACTGGATGTAGTAGAAAGCTGCTTTTTATAGCCAAATTATATGCCTGGCTGGGAGAATTGGGAAAGGAAAGAAAAAAAAAAACAAAAGAGGAAGCCTTTACAGTTTCACTTGCCAACTCATTTACTGAAAAAAACCACCAAGATATCAGAGCCATAAATATCTCTCTCCTTTTTGGCTCAATAATGCAAGTATCAAAAGCATGTAAAGGAAATCTCTTTCTTACCTATAAGAACACATGCATACACACACAGAAAAAAACTGCCAATAAAAGCTGTAACTTACATTTTCAGAAATGGCAGAATGTTTTCCTTGTAGGACATGGATGCACTGCTCACTCCCCTAGGTATACTCAAGTCTGGAAATGTCACACATAATGCAAAGCTTTGCCAATGTAAGAAAGGCTAAATAACTCTGACTGAAGGACCTAACGTTTTTCTTGACTGCATCAAGACATTTTCCTGTCTAACAGATGCACAGTAATCCCTCCGTAAAAAGAATCATCAAGTATTCCTCGAAGTTTTGGGACAAGCTAACAGTTCAATAAAGAATGCAGTCCTTTAAATTTACACACTTCAGCTTCTCACATTTCCTGTGGGTAACAGAAATTGCTTCTAAGTACGTATTATGCTGCATGCCATTCAAATTCTGTTGCTTCAATTCATTATATTAAAAAGTAATACAAAATTCAATTATTCATTGTAAAAGTACAGATTTAGCTAAAGTACACAGAAAATCCAATTCACACCAAAATGGCTACGAAGTTCAAATTAATCTATTTGCAGTCCTCCCATGTCCTTCTCAGCATCCTTTAAAATGTCACTTATTTTATAAAAGATACAGATTTTGTGAGTATTGATGTGCTTTATCAACAGACGAGTTCTCTCTGCTTCTAGTTTTGCAGACATCATTTACACATCCCAAACCACTAACGATTACAGCTACAGTAAAGGGGTCCATATGAGTAAAGGTTACAGGACCAGACTTATGGCTCAAAGGTTTGCACCTTATAAATCTCTCATCTTCAATCCTACATTCAAAAGGTACTTATGGTTTCAAAGAAATTGCAAATCAAATGATTACACGCTACAGGAAATTAGATAAAAGAGAAAGGAGCCACTTCAACACCATAAAGACATTCTATTCAGCTATTATATTAATACCGAAAAAAAAAGTATTTTGATTGCAGCTTCTGCAGGTATAAAATGACAGGTTTTAGACTCTACTTTTATTGAAGTGCATAGATCCACAAAGCATTTTCAGTCCTGCAAGGTGTTTTAAAGTCTTGTAATCATTCAGCAAAGCATTTGGACAGCACTTCTTTAATTTTAAACAGAGGAATAACTGCACTTGTTAAAATATGTTCTAGAGTACGTAGCACCTTTCAGAATAAATTCAAGCAGTAGAATTAAGTATAAAATACTGTTGAACTTTGTACCACTGAAACCAACAGCATAGCTTTTGCATGTTTGAAGTCATGATGAATTTATTCCTTATAACTTTAGTTTTAATTTCTTTACAGAATCTAATCTAATCTAGTCTTTATGTTAACATTCTATTACATAAAATGTAATGCTTTTTCATTTCCGATTAAGATAAACGTCTTAAAACTATACCCTACTGCAGTGATAATACCCTTTTTTTGTAAGCAATGGACATATTCCTGTCTTTTTTTTTCCCCCTCTAACTTAACTAAATTAAAAATTCTATGCATGATATAATTGGAAAAAACAGGGCAATGAAACCGAGCATTTTTATTAGTTGTTACAGTAAAAACACCTACCACAGAAACTGTATATTGGACTCACAACCAAACTGGAGTACACTTGAAGCAAATAGTGAGATTATACACATATATATAACAAAGAAAAAAATATAAAAATATATATGTATCCACAAAAACACACAGGCTAACAAAAGCAAGTGACAAGGTTTATGGACTACTTCTTCCCTTGCCAGCCTCTCACCACCCATAAATGCTCTTCCAAGATATTTTGCAACAATGTTTTCCAAATTAGCTTGCAATCAGAATTTCAAATATTATTCTTTTCCTTCAATAATAACATACAATTTTATACGCCTACTTCAGTAAACTCCCCTCCAAAAAAGATTATATAATAATTATAGCTGAAGACATATATTCCTAGCAAATATTTTCACATTAAAATATTAAAGGAAAATAGTTTTAAACAAAATTATGCAGAAAGATGAGTTCAGGACATGATTTACCTTTCTTGTCATCGAAGTACAGTGTCTGTTGAGCTGGATTTGACCACTGGAGGGAGGTGTTATCATTTTGATCGACCCTGCAGGTCAAATTTGCTGTTCCCCCTTCAACAACCGTAACGTTCTGTGTAAGTGGAAACTGCCCTTGGCTGCCTGAGGAGGGAAGGGAAGGGAGGGAAGGGATGGAGAAGGGAAGAGAGAAAGAAAAAAAAAGAAAGGATTTAAGTTGTAGAACTGAATTCGTTGCAGCAACTTCCTACAGATGACAGAGCCTGAATTCAGAGTGATCTATTCTGACCAAAGAAATGTAGTACAATAAACTGAAAAAAAAATTATATTTGCAATATATTCTCTGTATCCGAGAAACAGATTAATTAAGAAATAGGGATTTTTTTTCTCTTTTTGTATCCCGTAAGTCATACGAATTAGTTCCAAAGAAATACTCTGCAATTTTATCTCCTCAGACATACCCATACATCTATGGTAGGCCCTCACATAGGGTTCACATACCTACACAGATGTCTCAGTACAGATAATATACTTAAATGGCTGTTCAAAACATCACTGAAAGCATAACATAAAAATCCACACAGGATTTTTAAAATAGAGGGACAGGGCAGACTTGACTCCCTGTTTCTTTTTATGCTTTTTAAAGAACTCCCAGGACAATGTTTCTCCTGGGAGGTTTAGAAAGTTGTTGTAGAGCAAATGTAGTGTGAATCTAATAGTCGATGCATCCTCTGTTGAGGAAATATAACCTGATCCCATATGAAAATGGAAGTGATGATGTAGTAGCTCTCTTTCACATCTGTGGTTCTATCCCACGGAATTATGAATCAATTTAAGTGCTTCTTGAAAAGTCACTGGGAAGATTTCCAAATACGTCTACACAATACAGGAACAGTATCACCTAGGTTCACACACACAGAATCACACACTGAATCACTAAGGTTGGAAAGGACCTTC
>NW_010521643.1:0-213 GCF_000687285.1 Phaethon lepturus
CTGGGGCGGGGGAGAGGCGAGAGCTGGGACTGGGGCGCATGGCTGCGCGGGCTTCACGCAGAGCCCACCGGTGCGGGCAGGGCAGGGCGCTGAGGGGCTCTGCTGGGGCGATGGCCCGGCACTAGAAAGGCAAAGCGAGGCAGGACCACCGTCCTGCAGCAGGATCCCGGTAACAGGCCGAAACTAAGAGGAGGTGTCCCTGGGGGGGCAGCA
>NW_010521643.1:418-1553 GCF_000687285.1 Phaethon lepturus
GTTTCGCCGTAATGAATAGCTGCTCTGCAGAGCTTCTCCGTGAGCGCTTCCCGGCGGCCTGAACGGCATCGCTTCATCTCATACAATTGTAACGCTTGCAGGGCCTGGCCGAAAACAGCTGCGGCGAAAGGCGCTCGGTGGGGTTCATTTCCGTGGCTGGAAAGGCAGGGCTTCCCTGCGCTTTTCCTTCTGCGTGCTGGAGCTGCCCAAACGGGCAGGGCAGGAAAGGCAGCGGCCGCGGGCCAGCTCCCAGCTGGGCACGCTGGGAGGGCAACCGTCCTAAAACAAGCCCCTGCTGGGGGGGGCGTGCTGCCCGGCTCTGGGCTGCGTGCCGAGACCCCCAGTGCCACGGAAGGCCAGGTGAGCCATGCACGAGGCCACCGCACGGTCGGCTGCAAGCTCGCCCACCCTGGGCTGAGCCGGCAGACCCTGGGCTCTGAGCGCCATGCCGGAGCGCAAGGGGCTGGTGGCTGGGTCAGGAGTTGCTCTGAAATCGGTCAGTGTTCACGCTGCCTTTCTCACGTGGGGTGTGTCCAAGGGCTGGGACCGCTGTGCTTCAGTATCCGCGCTGCCCACTTGCAGTCTTTTAGCACGCTGATGGCCCTGACACTGGAGTGCTGGTGCCACTGGCAAGTGCTTCAAGCAGCAAGAAACTGCCCAGCCTGGGCAGCCGCATCGTGGGGAAGGTGGTGGGGTACTCAGGATCCTCCCTGGGGATCTGCCCTCCCCGTCTCCCCGTCTGGGGCTACGGCGAGGCGCAGGCGGTGCAGCCCTGCCAGCTCTCTGGGAGCACGAGTCGTGCCAAAACGTGCTGTCCTGCAGACGTGCAGCGCCTGACACCAAGCCCAGGGCTGCCGCCCTCAACAGTCCCTCGGTGCCGGGGGTGTGGGGGCTGCTCTGCTGTGCAGGGGTCGGTGCTGTGGGGAACCATGATCCAAAGCGCAGCCTGAGCTGGGCGGTCGGCTCACCCTGCCCCTTTCTTTGTGCCCAGGATGCCGAGAACTGCTCCCTTCACCCGGCCGGCTCCCAGCAGCTGCTCAGCCCAAGCAGCCCCTGCTCCTCGGCCTCCATCACCCCGCTGGCCTCCCAGCACTGCCTCCAGCTGCTCCAGCAGCAGCTCCTGCAGCAGCAGCAG
>NW_010521643.1:1585-1928 GCF_000687285.1 Phaethon lepturus
CTGCGCGGCCCTTCCTCCCCCCCCTGCCCCGGCCTCCAGCCTCCAGCCAGGCTGGGCTGGCAGCGGGGGTGAGCGCCTTGTGCTGGGGTGGGAGCGATACGGGCAGCTTGCAGCATTGCTTACAGCATGGCTCACAGCATAGCTCGCAGCATTGCTCACAGCGTAGCTTGCAGCGTAGCTCGCAGTGTAGCTTGCAGCAATGCTCACAGCACAGCTCACAGCACAGCTTGCAGCATTGCTCGCGGCGTAGCTCGCAGCATTGCTCGCAGCACAGCTTGCAGCATTGCTCACAGCACAGCTTGCAGCATTGCTCGCGGCATGGCTCCCCGCAGTGCGCGCGGGG
>NW_010521643.1:2123-2353 GCF_000687285.1 Phaethon lepturus
CCCGGCACAGCTCGCAGCACAGCTCACAGCGTAGCTCGCAGCATTGCTCGCGGCGTAGCTCGCAGCACAGCGCGCAGCGTAGCTTGCAGCACAGCGCGCAGCATGGCTCAGCTCCCCCAGGCATGGAGCTGGCTGCTCGCATAAGCCCAGGCCGCTCTAGCAGGGTCATGGGGCCGCCCCGGAGCCACCAGCTCCCGTTTCATCTCATTTTTGGAAGCCGCCCCTCCCCG
>NW_010521644.1:0-207 GCF_000687285.1 Phaethon lepturus
CCCGGGTTCTGCCGTCCCTGGCAGGGGACACGCATCCCCTGCATAAACCCCGTAGGGACCCTTCTGATCTGAAAGGAGGGAGCTCTTCCACCCCTTAAATTAGGCTGTATTTTTCTCCAGGCTCCTTCTCAAACAAGGGCTCTGGTTTTGTCTCTTCGGCTGCGGCTCACCCTACAACCACCTCTGTTTCTGCCCAGGAAGGACCAA
>NW_010521644.1:340-2127 GCF_000687285.1 Phaethon lepturus
GTGACCCTGCCAGGGATGCTGCATGATGGGGACGAGGGGGGAGCCCCGGACCCCAAAGCCGGGAGCAGGCAGGGCGGCTGCGCGGGCAGTTCGCGGTTGAGGAGGAGCAGCCCCACAGCAGATGCTTTTGCTCCCACAGCAGCGTGGGGCGAGAGGGGCCTTGACGGGAACATGGAGGGTGACAGGGCATGCCCAGACAGGGCCCTTGGATAGCACAGCATCAGTGTCCCCAAAGCCAAGGCTGGAATGCAACAAGGCTTTTAATTATCTCCCTCCCCGGCCTCTCGAGGACAAAATAATCTAACGGTCATAGAAACATATTTTTCACCAAGGGATTCTTCATTAGTGCTTGTTTCCTCTCCCAGCCCGTTTCCTGGAAGCAGTTTGTGCTGACGGAGGTGGGCAGGAGCCGGCTGTGGACCGCAGCGTGGCTGCCGCGGGATGCACGGGCCGTGTGCGTGCGTGTGGGTGCACACACTTTCCTTCCACGCTCGATGGCCTGGGGTTACAGCCACGCTGGGGACACGCTGCGTTGTCGCTGGCCACTGGCTTTCCACACCTGGAAACCCCAAGTGATGGATCCTTGGTGGACAAGACTTTTTTTTTATGTTTATCATAAAGTGGAGACCCAAGCACCCTGCAGACAGGTACACAGCCCAGAGCCCACCCGGCGTCGGTGCTGGCACGGCACGGACAACCAGCAGCTCCCGCTCTAGGATGCCTTCCTCGCAGGCATTTACAGTTCGGCCATAACTATTTGCTCCTGTCTGCAGTTTTCCCAGGCAAGATTTCAGCCCAAGAGCTCATGGTGATAGTTCTTCCTTGGTTGTTTACTTCTAGTGTTCCCCAGAGTTAAACACAACTTTATTCTTCCAGCAACTGGAATAGCAATATCTATTATCACCAACTATTATAGTAAATCCATTATGGACCTTGTGGCAACCAAATAACAAAAAAAGATGCTGTAACTGGTGCCACCGATCAGGCACGAAACTCCTGCCCTCTCCTCTATGGGCCAGGGCCCTAGGCTCAGACAAGGGCTTCAGGGAACGCTTAGCTGCCTTCTGAATCCCTTGTGCAGAGTCTAAAGTTTCAGGTTTGTGGCTGCAAAGCAAAGCTCAGGTCTCCCAGGTTGGAAAGCTGACAAAAACTGCCCGTACAGTTTGGTTTTGAGCAAACATTTGATATTTGTGCAAATGCTTATGAGCCCAAAGCAGACGCACACTGCACAGGACACACTAAATTAAATCATTCCCCCAAGAAACTCCATCAAAAGTACTGCAGTTTGCATCTTTCCTTTTGAACCCCTACTGTGAGCCTGAATTAGCTTCCACCCAGCCCTGCCCAGGAGCAAAGCTGCTCCCCACATCCCCTAAAGTAACCCAAGTCCAGATGGCTCGGGTGCAGACACAGGACCCAGAGAAAGGCTGGTGGAGGCGGTGGGACCCCCATATCCCATGGCTTGCAGGAGGGAGGGCTCACATCTTCCAAAATCAGCCCTTGGACCCGTCCTTTCCCTGAGCAGCTCCCAAGATGGGATTTTGCCCCTCTGGGCTGAGCGAGGCTGTCCCTGCCTCCCCACTCTGCCTTCGGTGGCGGCCAGCCTGCCCCAGGGAGGGCAGGAGCGGCAGCAGGAGGAAGAGGATACGGTGCTTCTGGGAGCTGCGGCCGTTTGAAGGCTGCGAAGGGAAACAGGCCAGAGGGTTATCCAATCTCTCCGAGCAGACATTTCCGCCTGGCACGCCCCAGCAGCACAGTCACTCCGCTTCATTAATAAATCACTAATC
>NW_010521645.1:0-350 GCF_000687285.1 Phaethon lepturus
TTTCTCCTCTCCATCTTTTATTTTAATGTCTGTTTTTATATATTTATCTTTTTTATTTGTAATTTTTATTATGTTATTATCATCATAATTGTTACTATTTTATTTTAACGTGGCCAAGCTCCCTCCTGCCCACAGCTCCCCAGAAATCAAACCCCCCTCATTGTTTCCTGGCAGCACTAAAAAAGCCACCCAGCCTCATCCCAGCCCCGAGGCCTCTTCCCGCACCCTCGCACCCAGCCTGTTTTTGTTGGCTTCTCGTAGCAGAAACGTGAAAACCCTTTGAACGCTCCTGAAGCGGCTTCTCGCAGCTCTTTGGGTGCTTTGTCTGGACCTGGGGAGCAGGACTGCAG
>NW_010521645.1:473-2884 GCF_000687285.1 Phaethon lepturus
TCTTTCACCAGCAGCCAAGGAAAACATTGTTCAACTGCGATTGAATTTAAAAATTGAATTTCAATTTAATAATAAAAAAAAAAGATATTCTGGTAATGGATAATCCCTCGCAAGCCCCATAGGAAATTATTGGGGAGGCTAATTAGCCACTACCTCATTAAGAACCGAAACAGAAGCCCTGGTATCTATTTGCAGGTCTAAATTGCTTTACTTCTGACATCCGTCCCGTGGGGTGCGGTTGACTTTGGTTGGGGCCGGGAGCCGTTGGTCCCCAGGTCCCCCCCGACGGGGCCAATGCCACGGGGCTCGGGAGCTCCCGGCGCTGCCGTGGGGAGTGCGTGCGGTGGCGTTCTACAGGGCGAGTGATGAGCGGGCACGGCGAGCCGAGAGACGTGGCTCTGCGTGAGGACGAGGTGGGTGCCTCTATGGAATTTAACCCGTTGAAGGGCTGTGCATTGGTTTTGCACTTGGGGGCCTTCTGCTGCCTTTCCTGGGGGTCAGAAATGGATTTTACACAAATGATGTTTTCCTGAGAGCAGCCGTGAGCAGTGTTGCTGGGGTGTACCCGTACCTCCGGCCGGCACGGCGTTTCGGCTGGTCTCCCCAACCCAAGCTGCTGCCGGGCCTATGCAGGAGGGCTCCCCGCTGCTGCTGAGTGGTTTGCCTGTCCAGAGGATGTCCAAAAGGTTCCTGTCTCTGTGCTGGTGAAGGATAGCCCTGGGTCCTCCCCGAATCGCCCAGACACCACCTGAAATCCCTCCAGGTACGTACCTGCACTGATCAAAGCCACCGCCTCCGGTCTCTGCGCGCTCCTCCAGCGACCAGCTCCCACGGCGATGCACAAGGTACCTGCTAGCTCTTAAAGATCGTTCCAAAGATCTCCGAGAGCAGAAATTCTGTTGAAATCCTTCTTGGAAAATGTTTTGCTGCTCTGAAGGCAATTAGAGTAAGTTAATAAATAGTACAAACAGAAGCCAAGCTGTTCAGCCTCTCGCATCAGGGTTTAAACGCTGACAAGGGCTGACAGCGGTAGCCCTGATCAATAATTCACGCTGATGCTGAAGAAACAGAAGGTGGGAAAACTCCAAATTCAAGGCCAACGCTTATGATTTAATGATGGAAAACTTTAGGTCTACTTGAAAAGCTCTTGCATAAGGAGATGAAAATTAAATGGGACAAAAGCAGATGGCTTCGAAAACCAGCAATAAAAAAAGAAGTCAGAAACCCAGACTTACTCGTATTTTGCCTGGGTAGCAGACAGGGTTTTTGCAGGGGAGAGGGGAGACAAAAGATGGTCCCTGATGTCCTTGACAGAGGCCATGAGAAGGCACAGGAGTGTTCTGACCTTCTCCTGGTGATAAATTAGTGTTTAGTTAGGATTATGGGGATTTTTTTTTCCCTCTTTGAAAGAATTAAAGCCAGAGGAGGATTTTTAGCTAGGCCAGGCTGAGTTAGAAGAACAGGAAGGAAGGGCTGTGGGATCAAGGTTGTCCTTGCTGCGCGAGCTGGGATCCTGCATTGGGCTTCAGCACCCTCCCTGCAGTCTGCGTGCGCCCTGCGGGTGACGGAGAGGAGAGGGATGTAGCTGTGGTACCCAGCGACGAGCAGGGTAGGATCAAAAAAAAACCAAAAAGGGTAAAAACCGTGCCAGAATAGAAGACCCCTGTGGCGGTGGCACCCAGCCCTGCGCCCTCCCCAGAAGGGCAGCCTGTGGTCCCTACAGCAGCCCCCAGCAGAGCAGGGGCTCTTCAACCGAGCAGCCTGATGGCTCAGACGCGCCTCTGGCCGGCAAAGCCACTAACCGTCCCTGGGCTGCACCACAGGAAGCGTTTTATACCGTCCTGACAACGGCAATCCAAATAAATAGTCAGTCATCAGCTCCTGCGATTCGCCACGAAATTATATATGCTCGCTGATAATGACGCAGAGGGCTAAAGAGCTGATCTTGGCAGGAGATGAGACGTTTTAGGCTGGCGGGTAACTTGGAAGGAAAATAGAGCAGCTTTTGATGGGATGCCTGGATCTTATCAGTGTTGGGACACTGACGGGCGTCGGGCAGGGACAGCGGGGTTTTGGCTGGCTGAGCTCTACCTGGCTCGTGTGCCCGTCTGGGAAGAGTTGGGTTCGTAGGAAACTTGGGAGTGAGTGGCACTGTGGGTGGGTGGGTAACGGCTGAATTAATTGTCAGGTTTATTTATCCTTTCATTCTTGGCCTCCTGTAATTACTAAAATGAGTATTTGTCAGGGCTCCAGGCAGCAGAGTGGTAATAAATCACTCGCCACCAACGGGTGGTTGGAGCAGTTGTGTCTGAGTGAGCTGAGATCGGTGTTGGCTCTAGTGAAGTGCAAGTGCAGTCAGAGGAGCTGGTGGGCTGGTGCACAAATTAAAAAAACAAAAACAAAAACAAAAA
>NW_010521646.1:0-553 GCF_000687285.1 Phaethon lepturus
TCTCCACCCCAGTCCGGACAGACAGACACCTTGGGCTGCGCCCTGACGTAGTTGGCATTGTGGAGACTGCCAGGCTCCACGCTCGCTGAGAAATGGGCTCGGACACAAGCTGCCCCCGGCTGAGTTTTATTCTTTGCGTTTTTGTTAACTTGTGTTTCACATTTTGCAACCAAGGATCAGCTTGAGTCTTGTGCCCCAAATGTCAAGCCCTGGGGAGAAGTGTCCCTTGGCGGGTGTGAGACATTTGGACTAGGGCTGGCAGCCGTCAGGCACCTCTAGATTTCAGTTTTACTTTGGCCCCTGTTAGAAAGCCCCTCCATGTCCATGTGTGAGCCCATGGACCTGTCCTTCAAGCTACTGCTGGCTCTTCCAGCCTCAGCCAAGCGTGACGGTAGCATAGCCTCATCTTCTGCACCTCTTGGAGGAACTTGACCAAGCTCCCAGCCACAAAGGCTGGCCTCCACACTACCTGATGCAGAAGCCAGCGTAGACGCATATGGCTCTTGTGCATTATGGATTAAGAAAACGCAGGCAGGCCGGAGGCTGTGTGAGC
>NW_010521646.1:570-922 GCF_000687285.1 Phaethon lepturus
TGTCTAGGGCCACCCACAAGCTGTGCTGCTTTAAGACATCCCATGCAGGTGGAGAGGCTCATTGCTCATTGCTTTCTCTACAACAACTGTATGTGGCTTCAGGAGGCTTATGTCACCTTAGCTGGTGGTGAGAGCAAGGTGGGAGGGCATCAGCGGAGCATCGGGCTCCTGGTTGACAGCTGCCCAGTCATGGGCCGTGGAAGCTGAGAAAACAGTTTCCTCCAGAGGTTTTATACACACCAGGCTCAGAGCCAGGAGTTTTTCTTACTGTGGAAGCACGTTTGATTTTTCACAGCCTGGGCCAGTGAGAGGCTGGAGTAGTTTTTTGGTGTTTAAACCCCATATTCCTGCT
>NW_010521646.1:939-1484 GCF_000687285.1 Phaethon lepturus
GAGACGTCCCCGCGGCTTGTGCCGCAGGAGATCTGGGACCTGTGGGGGATGCAAGCTGGGGCTGGGTCTCCTGAGAGCCATGGGACTGAATCCCCCCACCTTCCACTGCAAACCTGTCCTTTACTTTGGCCGGAGATCTAAATGTCTCTGACCTCCTGAGAGCCATGCTTTGCTCCGGGATGTCATGACATCGCTGTGGAGGTTTCACTCATCACTTGGGTGTAAAGCCTTTTCTCTCCTATCTCCACTGGATCTTCCCAGGATTTTATTTTTCCTTTTCTCTGTGTGTGTATGCGTGATGAAAGGAAAAATGATTCAAGCTCCACAACAAAGATGAGAAGATCCAAATTCACATATTTTTGCAGTGAGAAATTATCTCATGCCCTATGATTTGTTTTGCTGTTGGATATGCTTAGGAAGGATGGGCTGTGAGCACTGGATAGCAAGTTAGGTGGGAGGGGAGGTTGTGATGGGAGACAAAGAAGGGTCTGTGCAACCCCAACACCAAGTTGCTCCCTCTCTACTGTTCCTCCCTCTTTCCCTCC
>NW_010521646.1:1515-7410 GCF_000687285.1 Phaethon lepturus
AGGCCATAGCAGCTGCCGATGGACCATACCAAAAATCCCCTGAGATTGCCCAATTACACAACCAGGTAATTGTACACAAGGTGACTTCTGACTCACCGTGGCTAGCACTACATCCTACGGAAGTCATTGCTTTGGGACTCATTTCCCAAAATGAGAGGGAATCCCGTGAACCTCAGTGGGAGCTGGGCTGAGCTTTCAGTCCCGCTGGCCTGAGTCCAAACCCCGCTGTTAATCGGTGGGATGATGTCTATCAGCTTCAGCTGGCTTTGGTTTAAAATCATGGGTTTGTTCTCCATTCGTGGGAGAATTGCACTGCAGGCTCGGTTCCCTGGCTAGCAAAGCCAAAGAGCAGTCACCACAATCCTAAATCCTGGCCAGCACTGCAGAAGATGCTCACTTACCTTTCTGGAGGACAGCGTGGAGGAGCAGCAGTCACCCCCATCATACTGGCAGTATGCCCGATTGTTGATGGTGTCACACCAGCCATCTGCCTGGAAGGGCTAGGCAGAGAAACGAGTTTTGCTGAAAGGGTTATTCAAAACCATGAGGTTGCTCCCAAAAGCAGAGATCCCAGGTCCTCAGCAAGGCCCCTGCACAACTCTGGTAAGAGCCAAGGCATAGTTCCACCATATACAACCCACTCTTCAAAGCCAAAGAGCACCAGAAGACTGGTGTCCCGGCTGATGTGTATGGAGTAGTGGGTGCTCGGAGGGCAGCAGCTGTAGCTCAAGGATCGGGGAATTGTGTCAGGAAGTGAGAGAGCAAATCCATATCACTAGAGAGGACCCCAGCCTGAATGCCACAAGTCCTCATTCCCACCTCACTCAGTGCTTCTCCACAGAGTCCATTGACACCCAACTAAGGTCTGTTCACCACCTCATCTGCTCATCCACCTTCTCACACCACTCTCAGGTGTCTCCACTGTAATCCAGCTCTCTGCATGTTCACAGCTGGGACAGGGCTCTTTAGGAAACTGAGACTCTTCTCTGCAACACCCCTCCTACCAAAGAGCTTGGCTCTGAAGTTGAGCTTGGTGACCTGGCTTGGGCAGCCAAGTACAGAGGGAAATAGAGCTGTTACAAGGATCGATGATAGAGCATCCCGCTAAAGGATCAAACTCGGGAAGGCAGGTGCTTTATCTCCCTTGGACAACAAGAAAGGTTCAGCAAGGTCAGGAGTCTCCCAGCAGTACTTGCACTCAAGCCAAGCCAGGCATTGGCAAGCGCTGATTGCAAGGACTATGACTTTTCCAGAACGCGCTTGCTCTGGCTGTCAGAGGAACATGTGCCCAGATTCCTCTAGACTCTCCACTGGAGGCTCTATCCCTGTCCACAGCACATGGCTCCACCAAACCTTGCCAGGTTGGACTACAAGGCTAGTTATCTGGTGGCCAGCTGGGACAAACAGAAGTGATCTTCATTAAGCACTAGCTCTCTGCAGGCAAATCCAACTCTGGACTGAGCAGAGAGGGCACCAGCCTGCTGACAACCAGAAATATCGGCAACATTGGCCATCTACCTCCTCATTTCTCTTCTTTACAGCCCAAATCTCACGCTCTGTAAGGAAATTGTATGGTGTGAGATTTTTGCATTGTGAAAATAACAGTGGCTCCTCTTTGCATGGCACAGCCCCGTGCCCTTGGCTGCTCTCCTGCGAGTCACTGTCATGTCTGCCTGGACAACTGGGGATCTGCAGAGCTCAGCTTGCCTTGGTACAGCTCAGATAACTGCTCCATCACTAACAAGTCTTCCTTACTTTCAGCCCTAACATGGAAACAGAAAGCTACTGCAGCAGAATAGCTTTCTGTCCAGAAATGTTAAATGGTACAAGCAGCCATCAGAAATCCATTTTAGTGTTGTTTAGTTACATGAGTCATCTGATCAGAGAAGAGAAACAAGCTACTGGGGCTGAGAAGAAGCCAACTAGGGCTGAGAAGCAACGCTGTGCCACCGGTGCAACCAAACAACGTGCATGTGAAGCACTTGCAATAAACTGTCAGGAATAATCTGCAGCCGAGGTTTATTTATCATGGATACACATCAGCACTGCCAAGCGACAACCAAATGTGCCAACAGAATGGAGAGGCCATTCATTAACCCAGCGATTAGTAACGAAATGCTTCTCCTGCTCCAGACTCTGTGATGGTAGCTACCAGCCCAGCAATCATGGCCAACCTCCAGGAGGGCTGCTGTCATCCGAAAGGGCTCTCGGTGGAAACCTGGCCACCTCTTTGCTCATGGAAGCAGCCAACCTGTTTCACTGCAGCTGGTGGCTCCAAACAACAACTGGCCTTCGGAAAATACCAGGACCCAGCCTTTGATGGACACTGGCCTGTAGCACCCCTAAATTGAATGACAGCCAGCTGAAAAACGTCACTGCATTGCGATAGCCCTGCACCCACTGCGCCAAAGCCAACATGCAGGACTGGTGACAATGCTGATAATTCATGTGAAAAATCCATGCCAAAACCAGGGCACCGGTGTGGCTTTTTGTCATCGTGACTCACAAGGAACAGAAATGGGCTCAACACAGGCTAACATCACTTTAGGAAGTAGCAGCGGAGATGATGGCAAACCACCAAGTCTGTGCTATCAGTATGACAGTCCCTGGGCCAAATCCAGGCAGCCACAGGGAGATTGCATTTGCCGGGAAGATCTCGCAGGAGAATTGAGTGCATCTTCCTGCAGCTGGGAAATTGAGGCACACCCAGCTTAGGTAGCTCACGCAAAAACAAGAAGGGATTTGCTTCCCATCATTGCTGTCGCAAGCCTCGTCCAGAGGAGACCAGGGTGCAATTTCACCAAGTCAAGAGGGATAACACTCCTCTTCCATTGAAAAACACCAGTGGGGCTGGCCAGTGCAGGGATGCAGGCAGGGGTCCGGCCAGGGCCACTGGCAGGGAAGAGCTCTTCTGGGTGTGATTTGCTTTTGCAGCCTTCCACGCGGTGGAGTTTTTCCTTGAGCTTTGCTCCATATGTCATGACTCACTGGCCAAACAACACCCGCCGCTTCGGTAGTTTCCATACAATTATGGGGAGGTTTGCCCATCCCGGCTGCACAGGTCTGAAATTATTTCCAGATCTTGTGTGCAAGGTGGGGGGAGGACAGAGACAGGGACAGGACGGGGAAGGAGAGGCTCTCAGATTCTCTCTACACCTATTAGGGCTAATTGCCCCCTCCTCTCAACCCGCCAGAGCCCGTACCCCACCCTAAACAAATACAGGCTCCTATGGCAACACTTGGTGGGGAAACTTAACAACTCATGCTCCAAATTGCATTGGAAAAACATATGAGGGGAAAATAAAAAATGACTAATTGGACTCAAGGCTCAAAAGAGGCAGGCACGGGGTTTGGGGACTGCTGTCCCTGCTCCTCGCCCAGCACCCAGAGAACACGGTGAAGCCCGTTGCTTGGCCTTGGCAGGAATCTCCAGCTGGTTTCATCTTTGCAAGCAGAAAGAGCAAAGTACAGTGCTGGTGGGTCACCCTTGAGGGCACAAGCACCCTCGTACTTGCATCAGTCTCATTTTGGTTGTCCGAGAGGCATGGCAAAGGAGGACACGGGCAATGTGATGTACTAAGAATAGGTGACGTGAGAGAGGAAAACTCATACTTGAGCTGTGTGGGTCAACAGAAAGCAATGCCAGCAGTGGGAGAAGGGAGGCTTGCCCACACTGGTGACTTGCAGAAACACTCAATGTTGTTTTAAGATGCCAACAGGAAAAAAGAAAACACCAATGCCCAACCGTGCCTTGAGAAGGCAACGGATGTGATCCAGGGAAATGGCCAGCTGGGTTTCAGTCACCAGAATATGCATCCTCCAGAGCAGGGGAAAAAAGAGCTGCTTGAAACAGCTCAGATAAACTGGGAAAAAATGAATAAGGTAATTGCTGCAACCGCTCCATGCCGCGTTAAGTGATAGGGAGCTGCTCAGCGAGGCAACGTGCCACCGAGGCAGCCAGGGAGCTGGGCTGTGTCAGCGAATCTCCCTGCTCGCACCATCCATCTTCCTTGTTTATTCAGACGGGGCATGTGTTAGCACGTGGAGGTGCAGCATCTGGCACCGCCGGGCCCGAGCCCTGCGCTGCCGGCATGAAAATAGTAACCGTGAATCAAGTGTTTGGCAATTTAAATAGGCTAAAAAACCCCCATGCTCTCAAAGCTGGGAATAGGCACGAATAAAAGAGAAAAAATTAAAGGGGGGGGCGGGGAAGAGAGAGAAAAATATTACAGACAAAGAAGGGATGTGAGAAAGGACTGGTTGGATCCCGCTGCATCCCGGGCAAAAGCATCTCGGAGGGCTCAGCCGTCGTTTGAAGCTGCCGGGAGGGGCCATGCAGGCAGCAGCGCCTGCGCACCGTGTTTTTCCACCGTCCCTGCAGAGTCCTCGGGGCTGGGACCGAGCGGGCTGGCGTCCCGCCACTTTTCTTCAGATCCACCTTATATGTAGGTTGATTCACTGAAAGGGCGCAGCAGAGCGAAGGAAAGATGGAGCATGAAGAGTAAATCACAGATGCCATCGCTATCATACATATTTTGGTGCTGCGTCACGGGTGCTTGATGAACATTATTTCCCAGGAATGCAGGTTTTGCTCCGATTGAGCAGACCTGAAGGGCTGGTAGCTTTTGGCAGTGACCCATTCCAGATGCTTTGGAGGAAGGTGGAAAAAAAGAAGAAAAAAAAAATTCAGCGTGCACCTGGCCATTTGTGTAACCAAAGAGCTGAAAGGCTTTCCTGCACTGCTGCTGGGACGGAAAGTGCTTGCGATTTGCATCTGCCCATAGCTAGAGAAAGCCCACGTCCCAGTTTTGGGGGATCAAGTCCAGCCTTAATAAGCAAAAGGTTTCCGCCCAGCCTTCAGGAGGCCGCGCAGGTCCTGGGCTTTGCAACCATGCTGATCCCATCCAAGGAGGGTGCGTAGTTTGCTTTCATGCTGTTTCTGAGTCATCACGGATTTTACTGTCCTTGCATCCTTCCCTTTGGACATCGGTATTTTGGGCATCGACCTCGGACCCTTTGTGTGCTGAGATGACCACATGCAACCCTGCAGATAAGGAGGTCTTCATCCTTCTCAGCTCTAGCTTTGAAAGCAGCGCCAGAGGAACGGGGGAACCATCATTTCGGCAGGGGAAAGAGGCAGGGACCAGCCCTGGAAAAGCTGCCGTGCTGCCAGACCCATGCCTCACGCATCAGCTCCACTGCTGTTAACTCTGCTCTTGTGACGGATGAGTCTGTAGCGATGGAAGATCAGCTGGAGGAGACAGGAGGGAGGTGGCACGGCAGGGGAGATAGAGCCAGGACCGGGTGATAAAGCTTTGCCAGGGAAATGTCTCCCTTCACCATGCAGATGGTCTCCCACGAGGAACTGCCTTGCAAGGTCTTCACGAGCCCCCCCCTAAAGGCACCAGCACGTGCTCAGCACCAGAAGCAAGGAAGCAGCAGCGGCCAGGGCCAGGCTCCCACCCAGCATGGCTGGAAACCCCTGCCCGCTCGACAGCAGAGGGGTGTCAGCCCAAAGCAGGGGACATCTACCTGGAGACCGCTGCGGTTTCGGGGGTCTGAGATGTGCAAGAGAAGCAGCGTCCCGGCCAGGAGCTGCTGCGCGTGGGGAGAAGGAAAGCACGAAGGGGCTGCAGCGGCCCTTGGCCAGGGGTAGGCGGAGGGCAGCTTCTCCCTGCCCCATCGCCTTTCCTTTCATCCCACCTCAGCCACTAGCCAAGGTGTTTCAGAAAACTCTGGGAGGTCCCTGGGAGGAATTGAAAAGTACTCAAAGCCTTCTTAAAAGTCTGGTTCACTTAAAGCCCCTATGCATCCACCACCCCAGCTTAGGTCCCTGGAAATTCCCCCTCCCACCCCTCTCCGCATCCCTCCGACATTGCTCCAAACCACCGTTTC
>NW_010521646.1:7424-15528 GCF_000687285.1 Phaethon lepturus
CTGGTGTCAGTCCCTTCAGCCGCAGACGTGGCAGGAGGTAGTTAAAGCCATGCTACAGCACGGTGTCCCCAGGACACGTCCCTTGCCTCGCACACGCGTGCTCACACTGGCCAGGCAGACAGCCCGGCCATTCTTGGCTCTCCCTGCTTGCCCAGGGAAGTTGACTGGGAATGCAGACTGTGGGAGGAAACGACAATGTTCATTGTTTGGATTAAATATTTTTCTTGGCCCTCTCCCTGTTGCAGTGTGTGTCTCCTATTTTATTTTTTTTTTCTCCCCTCAACACCCCAAGCACATTCACTTTCCCTCTCTCGTTCCTGAGGCTCTCCGGCACGCAAGGAGGAAATTGGCTCTGAAAAACACTAAGAGGGACGGAGAGGGAACGGGGCTGGCTTCTGCTCAAAAAAGCTTTTTGGGATGCCTCGCTGCCCTGAGCCACTCCGAGCAGCGAGTGAGCGCTACCTAGTCCATCGCAGCGAGGGAGGCAGGGCCAGCACCCTGCAGAGGAAGAGACCTCTAGAAATTTGGCCAGAGGCCCCTGGTGCCAAGTGGCCTGAAAAAAGAGAAACAAATTCCTACAAACCCAGCGCTTCATCCACCATTTTTGTGTTTCCCAAGTTTGTGTCCCCTGCGCCGTCCCTCCGCTCCTTTTGAACCATGGCAGCTGTCCCCTGGAGCCACATGTCTGCAGGATAGCTTGCTTGGAGACATCGTGGACCTGCCCCATCACCACAGACACAGCCGGAAAGCAAAATGGAGAGATGCCAAAAGGGCTTTTGTCACATCTTGGGTCTTCAGGAACACCTGCTCCAGTCCCAACATCCTTCTCCCCAGGGCTCACTAAGAAAACAGAGGCTTGTTGCTTGAGAAAGTACTCCATGAACTGAAAGGAATGCTTCAAGAAAGAGGTGACGGGCTGGAAGGCAGCATCCTGCCGTCTGGTTTCAGCATATGTGCCATCACTTGTCCTGCCATGCCCAAGGCAAGCAACAGCCCAGCTCCCAGCAGTCTTGATGTGCAGCTCGAGGTGCTCTTCAGGACAAAGGGGGTCCCCTGGACACGGGTTGCCTGCAAACATCTGGGCCCTGTTTGAATCAGTCTGGATTGAGTTTAGACAGGATCAGTGTCTGAAGGGGGATGGAGAGCGCAGAGGTTAGATTGATGCTTGGTCTCCAGCCTGAATGCAGCTGTTGATGGCCATACTGGTCCTTGCCTTCACGGTGTCTGACAGTGCTTCCGTGTCCCAGGCCAGGATTTGGTTCAGACACCCTTCTGCTGCAGAAGCGAGTATGTGGCACTTTGGGCCATGGATGGATTCCTTCTCCCCTGTCCCGCTCTGTGCCTTGCTCCACAGGGACCCCGTGTCCCAGCAGATGGTGATCTGGAAAGGGCTTTGCACAATCCACGGGGACAAGAGTAAAGAAAGGGATGGAAAGCTGGTGCAGATGAACACCACATCAGGGCAGGTCTTTGCTTCCATAAAAACATCTCTGTCCGTGGCCTATTCACAGTGGGATCCTCCGCCTCATCCTTTTTATGCCCTGAGCTCGGTGCTAACAGGAGACAAAAACCAGAAGCAAAGGGGAGCATGGGAAGATGCCGTGTGTCGATGGTTCTCCTGGCAAGCATGGTGGCTCCCAGAGATGGGTCCCCAGCCCTCACCATTCCCATGGCTGCTGCTGTACATGCTCGAGAAGCCAGGACGTCCCATGCCACGAGCACCAGCCCACGATCCTGCCCTCAGCACTCGCCTGCTGCCATGGACTAGATCTCCTGCCAAGCCGCTTGTGCAAAATACGTTGCAGGATAGAACGGGTTATGGAAAACAAGCCCTGAAAACCACAAGGGCCTCCTGACCCACTTGTATCTGGTTTCTGCCAAGTTCTTGTTACAGATCTTAAACAGAAAGAAAAACAATGTACGAGGGGTGAAGGAGCTGAAGGGGAATGAATATTCGTGTTGGAAGAGCAGTTGGCTGGGCTACGCGTGGGGATGTTTGTTTATTATCAGAAGCGACTCACTGATTTTTATTTCAGCGGGTGCTTTCAGTGGCTTTCCACTCCCGCTGTCTGTGTCACCGGCTGCATGGCTGCGACCACTGGGAGAGGGCAAAGCGGGATGTGGACAGGGATGGAGGGATGGCACCTGAGCTGGGAAGGGCAGAGAAGTAGTCACAGGTCAGGTCGTCCCATGTGCATTTTGTTTCCCTCTGCTTTGCCTCTTAAGAAAATGAGATTCCTATAATCGTGCTCTACATGTGTGCAGGGGACAGAGATCTTCTTGCAGTTTAGGAAAAGCATGCCTCAGCTGAGATTTTTGGAAGAGGAATACATTTCTTTAGGCTTATCCCCTGGAAGGCTATATCCCATGCTAAGCAGCTCGTGCTGCTCATGCCAAGAGCAGCATAAAAATGGACTCAGTAGGTACACAGAGAGCTCCCCACCTTGCCTTCCCCCTCCCCAGCATGAAGGGCTTTGCCTTCAGCTGTTAGGGGCCAGGTCTGATCCAGAAGTGACCACTACCTGCAGTCCATGCTTCTCATACTCCCCCACAACCTGCACATGCTGCATGGTGGAAGGTATAGCCCTTCCCAGTCCTTTTGGTATCTCTTCGTTGCTCTGATGTTCACTAATAATTTGTTTAATCCCTTTTTTGACTTAAAGCTACTGCTCACCCCTGGAGCCCCAGGTGGCAGTCAGTCTCAGACTCCAGAGCTCACTGTGTTGCTCTAGAGAGTCTCCTTGGAGAAGCTGGGGTGCCTGTAGTCCTCATTGTCTTAACCCCCAGCATCTCTTGCTTGAAGCAGAGCGTCCCACCAGCATCATGTTTCTGCCTGGTTTCCTGCACTGAGCTTTGCCATGGTACAAAATCAGAGCCCGCCAGGCCTGGGAGGAGGGACAATCGGTGGGCCCCAGCCCCATTGATGCTGAGGAGCTGAGGCAGCTGCAGCACTTTGCCCAGGGAACGAGTCGCACCCCGTCTCCCGTCACATTAAAGCACAGCGGGACCCTGATTTTAGATGAGCCTTCCCGCTGTCCCTGTTGCATATGCCTTCACAGGGGTTAATTCTGGCTGACAAATGCTGGACACAAGCCACAGACGTGCGGAGTGAGGATTTTGTGCATGCTGGTGGGAAGAGCCAAGGATCCATCAGGGTCCTTGACTACCTGTTGGATCGTGAGACTCGAGAACAACTTGCAACCACAAACACGCTTCAATCCCTATCTCATCATTTCCATTGTAATACCTCAGGAAAACCACAAAACAGGGAACGGATTAGTGTTTTACGATCGTGATAACATGACCAGCAGCACACGCAAGGGCAGCAAGACCTTGTCGTCATGGGGGGAAGACCTGAGAAATTCCCAGCAGCTCATGCTCACAACAGCTTTCTTGTATGGCCCCTCTTCACCCCAGGGCGTGAGGCAGAGACCTCATGCCAAAGTCTCTGCGTGTTCCTCAAGCATGCGGGCAGGGCTGCTCAGAGCAAACACAGCAAAGCCAGGCTCAACCAGAGAAGGCACCGAGTCACATAAGGAAGGAATTGCTACCCCATGAGGCAAACCACAGCTGTAGTAGCTCTTGTCCAGCTCTAACCATACCAGTATGAAGCTCTGCCCACCGGTGGTCTGTCCAAACCATGCTGCCTTAAATACCTTACAATTAACCCTTTGCTACCCTCATGCAATAGTGAAACAGAGCTGGAGATGGGGGTGACACCAGCGCGTTGCACAATGTATCATCTTTTCACAATGTGAAAAGAGAGGAGCCCTTGTAGTGGGAGATAGAGAGGTGCAGAGCTGGTGAGTTGCATGGACTAGGAGATGCTCCGTAACAGCCAACGTTGGCCACACTAATGCACGGGCTGTTTTGGACCATAGCAGGAATAGCCCGAGGGAGCAGCCTAGATCACATGCTCCTCTGAAGTCAACAGCCTGGCTTGTTTTGGGCACGGGAGGAGTGGGGCTGTGAGCTGGTCACCTCTGGAGGGCTTGGGAGAACCTGTCCCAGATTGCTGCAAGCACCTCCCGCCCCAGCAGCCAAGCACACCGCTAGGACCACGACCGCCTCCTCCCAAACCACAGTGGGGAGGAGGGGTTTCTCTCCTCCTCCACTCCCCTCTCCACCCAGCCCCAAGCCCCCTCCTCTCCCCCTCTGGTGCTGCCATCTGTTTTTCTACTGATGGCAGAGGATAAGATGTTCCGCTGGCCCTTGAGAAGCGAAGTGCGCTCGGCGCTAACTCGTATTCCTGACGGGCTCCTGGAAGGGTTCGCATCCCTCCCTCCCTCGCCCGCTGAACTACGTGCCTCCCTGCTCTGGGGATGGGGAACTTGGCAAGGCACAGCGGGAGACCGGGAGGCAGATGGATGACCAGATTAATGGAAAGAGAAGGGAGGTGGGGAGAGGAGCAAGAGGGATGAGCAGGCAGGCTGATCCGCCGCCAGCATACAATAAAGATGAGCGAGAATCCCTCTAACGCCATTGCGTGGTGACCTGAACTTTCCAATGCAAGGCAGGGCTCCAGCTAGGGCGGTTGAGGCTTGGCTACTGCCGCCGTGCCCCAGCCTGAAGTGACTCTACGGTGAGAGATGGTACGAGCAGCCAGGTGGCCTGGATTTCTCTTACATAGGGTTGTTCCCCTCACTGAAGTGTCCAGATGAGAAAGCTTCCTCATCCAACACGTACTTTGTAGTCAATGGAGAGACGACGACATCTCCAAGGGGTGACTCGGACCTGAGGTGACCTGGACAGTCCACTGGAACAGCATTTCACTGCCCAGTGGAGAGCAGAGGCTGGGCTCCTAAAGGAGGTGTCTCCAGTGAAGGGATTACTGTGAAATGAGGAGGAACCTGGAACTAACATGTCCTACGGACATGCCAAGTCAAACTGAACCATGTCAGACCCAGCAGGGGCTACATTCTGCAGGGGTAGAACATTTTTAATACAGGTATGTGAAGGGGAGAACAAGTAAGGGGGGGGCACCACACAGCAAGGCCAGATTACAGGTTATATTCCATCTCTACCCTGCTCTAGCCGTCTCTGGTGTCCCCACGTCCCACAGGAGATTGAGTCCCAAGTGAAATGGCCTCCAAGAACTGCAGTGCTTTTGGTCGCAAGGATGGAGGCAGAAGAATAATAGGAGTGAAGGTGGAAACAAGTACAGATAAGGTAGAACAACATTCAGGGCATTTTCTGTGGTCAAACCGGGGGCATGGCTCCCTTCTTCCCAGTGCTGAGCAGAAGCTCCCAGAGCAATACTTTGAATGAGACGCTTTTGGTAAGAGTTACTCTTTATGGCAAGACAATGACTGCTATAAAACATATGAAAAAGAGAGTTATCTAGGAAGACTTAACTTATCAGTCCAACCTTAATAACCTGCAGCATTGTAGAATAAAACCCAATGAAAAGAATAATCAAAGACACAGACCTGAGAAGTGAGAAGGAGGAAAACAGGGAGGAGGCAGCTGTGAGCTGTTTCAAAAAAGAGCATCAGGGTGAAAGAAACAATCTGAGGATGAATCTTCATTAGTATTACAGTGAGTGACTGCGACCTTAAAACTAGACCTGCACTGATGAAATTGCTAACGAGGAAGAAGGCATTGTTCCACAGAGCAGGAGCAGGATCTCTCACAAATAGTTAGATGACCCAAAGGACTAGAGGAAGAAACAGGGTGACATTCACTTGTATAAAACTGAAGGGCAAGCTCTTGTACTGATGATAAAACATCTGCTGTTAGCTTGGAGCTCATCAGTTGGAAACAAAGGAGGTAGAGAAAGATCTGGGTGTACTTGCTGACCTCAGGGTATCTCTGCCAGACTGATGCAACTGCAGAAATCACAGATACAGTCCCGTGTCCTATCAAAAGAGACATTTCCAGCACAGGAAGCTTTGTGCAGGGCTTTGGTGAGACCACAGCTAGAAGAATGTGTACTGCTTGGTCATTTCTGATGAAAAGTTAACTGAAAGCAGAAAAGGCATAGAAAAGTCTACAAGGGTGATGAAGAGCATGGACTCTCCATCTTCTGGTAGGACACTACAAGATTTTGGCTTGCCTGACATCCTGTGTGCTAAGGCTGCTGTCTAGGATTGCTTTCTAAGAGTAAATGGGGATGACAAGCATCCAGGAACAGAAAGAGGTCATGTTGGTGGTGACTGTGTTTGGGTGGCTAATGAGAAGACGGTGACTGTTACCATGAGATACTGGATTTCAGTTAGTTGGTTCCTATTTCTCTCTCTCTCTCTCTCTCTCACATGCACGTGCAAACAAGCTGGCGTTTTTCATCATTCCCTACGGGACAACGAAGACACAGATCTAAGGTGAGGTGCAGGAACCAGAGAGGAGGAAAGGCTGCAGTGGGTCTGGTGTACCTGAGCCTAAGGCAGCATCCTTATTCTTGTGTCAGCTTTCTCTCACCTGAGCTGTACAGGAAGAGGAGAAGGACCACTTCATACCTCATCTGTTTCTTTTTTGGAAGGACCAACTCCCAGAGAGCACGAGGAGTCTTTCTCCCTTGCTAGCAGAAGAACCACAGAGAGGCTCACCACAACCATCTGGACTGCTTTTCCACTGCTCATCCTACTTCAAATACATTGCCCCAGAGCTCAGCTAAAAGATTTGATTTAGAAAGACCTAGAGCTCCCAAAACGCCGGAGAATCCGCCACTAAGCTCTGGTACTCAACCATCAAACACCTCGTAGCACACAGCCCCTCATTCCTCTACACTTGCAGCCCATGTCTTACAGTAAAGACGTGCAACGCAGCCATTGAGTTTGGGAAACAACCAGTGCACCTTCTGCTGACCATAACATTTCCTTCCTGGGGATGTGCCCCCTGCAACATTGCCCTTTCTCCCACCAGTTGACAAAGAGCTGAGCTAGGCAGAATCAGTGAGCAAAAGCATTCAATTTGCATTGAAATGAGCACATAAAAAAAAAATAAATCTGCAAACCCCAAAGCTATTTTTGGTGTGCAAACTTAATTTACATTTTCCTTTTTGGTAAAGATCCCAACTTTTCAACATACAACATTCCAAAATACCCCCCTCCCCTCTTCCTTTTATCCTCAATCATAATAAAAACTAGCGCTTTACAAAAACTGCCTATTTTTAATTACCTTTGCAAACTGACTCCAGGCTGCCTATGATTTTCTCCTGCCTGATCATTATTCAAAGCGAAATGAGCGGCTAACCGATTTCTGCAAGGAATTCTTTGTCTGCAGATTCTTCAGAAGCGGTTTGTTTTGCATGTACGAGGCTGGAAATCCTCGTTGTTTTGGTTGGACGCGCGAGTCACGCAGGGCTTTTCTGGATCCGCAATACTCTAGAACTGCGGTTCTGGTTAAGGAAATATTCAGGCTTGGAGTCAGCGTGGGCTTTTTGGGGATACCCCTTGCCAGTGAAATCCTTTTGCTAGAACATTCTTCCTGGGCTGGCCAAGAAGAAGCCAGGCAAGGAAGGAAATGGGTTATTCTGCAGCTCTTGTTCCGCAGCATCACCCTGGCTGCGGGGGACTGTACCCGAGGGCGCTTGCTGCGGTCTCTCTGCTCGGCCGGCAAAGCCCTGGCCCAGCTCAGAGAAAACACAAAGTCCAAGCTCCAGCTTTGTGCCGGAGCGAGTCTTCCTCGCCAGGAGCTCTCCTGCAAGGAGCGGGCGGCTCGTGCTGGGGGCAGGGGGGCTTACCTCGCACGACTGGATGCAGTGGATGGCGGAGGGGTCTGGGTACCACCGCAGCCGGCCCGTGCACACAATATGCTGAGGAGGGAAGAGGAACAGAGACGTTAGGTGAGGCGGCAGAGCAAGGGCAACAATCACCAGCACGCTCAGGAGGCCAAGGCTCTCCCACAACACTGTGGTGCAGAACGGCAGTGGCACCCCCAGGACCTTCCCTGCACCTCCGCCCAGTGGAGACCCTTTGAAGCCCATCACACCCAAGGCAGCTGCAGCTGGTTCACCCACAAACCAGGGTTCAAGGAACGGCTAGACAGACACGTGTCTCTCTATACATAGATGTATATGGATACATAACTGGGAGAGGACAAAGGGAGATGGCAGGGACCACCAGAGAAGTGGGTTTGGGTGGCAGCGCCACCTCACCATAGCTGA
>NW_010521646.1:15642-15865 GCF_000687285.1 Phaethon lepturus
CCCCCTTGCCTGACTTGGCCAGAGGCTGCTGCTGGGACGAAGCCCCCCGGGGCCACGAGAGGCTGGAATCCGCCACCACCTCTCAGTGTGATGCTGGATTCACCAGCTTCTCGCTGGTATGGGATGGCTCAGCAGGTCATCACTCGGTGCTGCATTGATGCACTCATTGACCCCTGCTCAGGGTCCGATGACCAGGTCCTGGGAGCACTCGCCTCCCCGGACC
>NW_010521646.1:15880-20657 GCF_000687285.1 Phaethon lepturus
CCCCGGGCCGCGGGCCCCCCCCGCCCCCCCGCCCCGGCCCCGAAGCAGATACACCGGACTCACGTTTGCTCACGGGGCTGAGGTTATCACTGTTATTTACGAGGCACGAGCTCAGCTGTTGCAGCCAGACGGACACAGGAACGCGATGCGAAGGGCTCGGTTTCATCGCGCTGGAACGCGCCGTCCCGCTCATTCAGCGGGGGTTTGTGGGGAGCGCTCGTGATTACACAGGGGGAAGAAAAGCCCCACCACACATGCAATTTCCTCCTTGTAAAGCTTAGGCAGACTTTGAAATCCGAGGCCCCATAAAACAAGGGCTGGCCTGCGAAAGCGTCCTAGGATGCCCTTCCCAGCGCTGGAGTCACCCAGAGGGGCACACGTGTTTTCTCCTGGCCTCCAGTTTGAAATGCGGAGCGGCAGGCAGCCCGGCTCCACCATCGCCGGCTGGCATGGCGGCTCTGCCCACGCAGACCTGCTGCCGGTCCTTCAGCTGCGTCTTCGGTCAAGACCGTGACGGGGCTGGGGCAGGGCGAGGTCCTGGCTGTCCTCAGGCGGCATGGAGGGAACCGCTGTCAGATGGGGCAGAGCGTGGGGGTGCCGGCTGAGCTAGCCCATCACTAGCCCACTGCTCAGCCTGGGGGATGTTTGCACCCTAACCCCACTGGGGCGTTTCCTACGTGGTCGTTGTGCAACTTGAATGGCATTTTAGTGCACTCACATTAATGTGCTCATGTTCCAAGGCTGGGAAATAAGGGGCAGAGCGACAAACCTGCTGGGCTGTGGGATGCAATGAATCAGAGCTGAAAGCAAAAGGGGACCGAGTCCTCCCCAGTGGCCTCTGCAGCTCCCTGGGTGGTTCGCCCCATCCTCTCCATCCCCTGGGAACGGGGAGCTGTTGGAGGCTCCCAGGAGCAAAGCGGGGAGCAGAGGCAGGAGCTGGGGCCGAGAGGAAAACAAGGCAGTCCAGGGCGAGAGCTCCTGGCACGGGGGAGCACCGCTTCTTAAAATAACGCCTCCCCTCCCTCCTCCTCCTCTCTGCAAAATGCCTCTTTCACGAGAGCCCGCAGCAGCGGCAAAAGGGAAGCTGAATGCCACTGCCTCGATGGGCCAAGCCCTCCAAGGCGAGGACTCCTTCCAAGGCTCGTGCTTAACCATCCCACACGCCCCGGGCGTCCTCACCCCCTGGCAGTGATCTGTCGCGGGTCTGATTCAAGGCGACGTACAGTAGTATCCACAGGCACGATGCTGGGCCTCCTGCGGCTTCCCAGGAGGAGGGGAAAGCATTTGGATGGGAACGCTGGCTCCTGGGAAGATTGTTTGTCTTTGTTCCACCTCCTTCCTTATGCATCTCGTTTTTATTTTAAGAAATATTACCCTGGTGGAACTGTTTTTTTGGGAAAGTCGTGCCACGAGGATCCAAACTATTTAAGCTATTTGAGCTGTTTTGCCTACAAAATGAGTAAGAGATGGGGAGGGAAAGGCTCCCCCATTCCAGCAGTAAAGGCAACCGGCTGACCGGCGGGCCCGGGCAGCCGGAGACACCTTCCAGCCTCCTCCCGGGCAGGGAGATGCCTGCCTGGGGTTGCAACTCTGCTGCCAGGTAATCGGGGACCGAGGCTCGCGCTGCGCCCAGTGCCAGCGGTGGCTTTTGCGCTCTCAGTATGCTGGCTGACAATCACTGCAACTTAACAGGTTTAGGGCATGTCCTGAAAACAAAAAAACCCCAGTGGGATTTCTGCATTTAAGCTTCATTCGTTGTGGTATCCTGCAAGTCCTTGAAAGCTGGCTTGGGAGCTGGTAACTTATGCTGAGCTTTGGACACTGTGCAGTGGCATCCGCAGGGGAGGGAGGAGGAGGAGGAGGAGGAAGCAGTGGGAGGAATGAGGACCTCAGCACTGGAACCTGGTTATGGGGAGCAGCAGGTACCTCCCACAGCATGCGGGTCCGGGCAGCCCTTGGATGGGGCCAGCCAGCCCAGAATGCGCTTACGCTGCTTGTCTTACCCTTCTTTCACCCAAGACGGAGAGGTTTTTGCTAAAAAACACCAGATAGGGAGGAGGAAGACTCCTCTCCGTGCTGCCAGTGAAGCCCCTGCTAGAGGAATGCCACCTCCCTGTTTACCTGGACCCTGGTGGGCTGCAGACGGTGATCCATAGTCTCAGCGGTTACATTTTCGGGCAGTATGACGGGGTCGCTGGGGGGTACGATACAGGAAGGTAAGCACACAGCACCTGCGGGAGGAGAGACAGCCTAGAGGACATCCAGCAGGAGCCAGGCGATGACGTTTTAGAGGAGGGCACCAGAGCCACCAGGCTCTTCACTAAGGGTAGAGACGTACCTAGAGGAGACCCTTTTCCTCCCAACTTGGGATGACAATTCCTTCCCCAAATCCTGAATTGTGCAAGAGCCTACAGGAGTTGTGGCCAATTCTCTTCTCCCAGATGAGAGGAAAATTGAACATGCCCTGAGAGACAGATTCAAGCCCGGTGGTGGGACATGGGGTCCAGCATGAAAATCAGTCTGGCCTGGATGCTACGAGATGTTTGTTGACATGTTAGGAAGCATCTTTCATAGTTTTTCTACCACGCTGAATTCCTTTTAGCTTCTTATGACCCAGGAAGAAAAAAAAGCTACAAAAACCACCTCGGAAAAGCAGGTGAAGGCTGGCATCCACTGCAGCCTCACATCAGGTCTGTCCAAAGCTTAACCTTAGCAGGCCCTGCCCTTAGACTCTCCTCAGCCTGATTTGATCAGACCCAGATACCCGGTGGGTTTGCTTTGGAGCAGTGTGGGCTTTGCTCAAGCGTCCTGTCCAGCAAGACGCCAGACGAGAGGTAATGACTGTGACGGAGTATTGTAGCTTCTGCTGAAAGCACAAAGCAACCGAATGCTGGAGAAAGAAATGGATGATGTGGTCCCTCGTCTGGTGAAAGCGCCTTGTTACACGCGATTGTCACTGCAGCTTTTATCTAGGACCTGCCACGTTAACTCTGCAAACTTCATCAGTGGTAAGAAGTGGAGAGACCTCGGGGCGGGGGGGAGGAGTGGGGGGCTAGAGATTAAGAATATTACTGCAGAGGGCTGGGTTTGCCCTAGAGACAACTCCCTGCTCCTTCTGAAAAACGAGATACTTATACTGGAGCCAGCTTTAGCTTTGACTCTTGCCCGTGAGTACAACCAGGGCACGCACAAGGCTAAAGCCACCCCTGGCTCTGTGTTTAGAAAGAGGATGGAAGAGAAAACAAGATTTTTTTTTTCCACAGATTTAGTGAGGGTTGGTACAAGAAGAGTCATCATGACCTTCAGCTCTCTAAGAGGGCTGAGTCAATGTAAGGTTTGATTTTCTGTTTAGCTGCTATCTACCCTCACCTATGCCATGCCCCTGCTCGCACTTGTACTCCACAAAATTCAGCTCCGGGGGTGGCGGGCAAGTGCCCCGTAAGCTCTCGCACAGTTTGAACTCCTCTGTCCATAAGCCGTCCTTGGTGCAGATGATGGGAACCTGCAAAGCAAAGGGAGAGCAGCCAACATTACCACCGGCAGCGCTTACCTTGCCCAGCTCCATGGGCGGCGAAACGCAAGGACCCCGCTCCTGCCAGGGAGGTCTGGAGGGAAGTTCTCCGTAGCAGCTGGGTTGCAGTCTGTACGTGCTTTGCACTTCTGACCAGAAAGAAAATTGTTTTCCAGCTGCCGCCGGACCCCACCAGCGGAAGCGGTCCGCACTGCTTTCGACGAGACCCTTCTAGCAGGTCTGATGTGAAACCTGGGTGGCAGAGCCCGGCAGGCAGCAGCCTCCATCCCCAGGCAAGCCCCTTGGTTAGCAAGCCTGCTGCAGCAAGGTCACCCAGCATCCCTGGCAAATGCATTTGCAACAGCTCCCCAAACCCACTGGAACCTCTCTACTTTTGATTTCCAACCTTTTTCACTCAAGACAAGCAGGCTTGCTTAGGGCCACTGCTTTTTGGAAGGGTCACCGAGGAGCAGGAGAGCATCCCCAGGCATGGTGGACCCTGTGCTGTAGGTGGTATCCAGCAAGAAGACCTCTGGGTTTGCAGGGCAACGGGTGTTTGGTGGTACCAGGACATTTGGCTCTAGGGATGGCTGAGCTGCTGCAGGATCCTTCTGCGCAGCAGCGCACAGAGGTCCTGCTGCTTTCAGGTGCTCCAAAGCACAACGCTTGGCTGATCTCCGCCTCCCCGCCAGGTCACTCACCCGTCGTCCCTGCGGCTCACAGGTGAGGACACACTGGCTGTCCAGCTGGAAGCCCTGGGTGCAGTTGTACATGCCCTCAAAGACAGGAGGGGGGGGCTCGCACACCACAGGGACGCAGTGCCCCTCTTCCCACTGCCCGCTCTCCAGGCACTGGACCTTCAGGAACTTCCTGGGGAAACACAGACACCAGGCTAGGCTGCAGCCCCCCAAATCCCCCCCCCCTCAGCCATACCGAGCATCCCACAAAGGCAGGAGCAGCTTGGAGACGTCTCTCCTGGAACGCAACCAAGTCCCATGTTCAGGGCTCTCCCACACCGTCCCACTGCTTGCCACCAGCAGGTCCTCCTGGAGGGGTCAGCCCACACTCAGCCAGGACCCTTCCTTCCCCTCACTGGGGGGATCTCACCGATCTAGGAGCACTGGCCACTTTCTCCTGGCACTCACCGCCCCATTCCTTCCCCCCTCTCCTGGTGCCCCCTAAACCGTTCTCTGCCCCGCGGGTCCTAGGCTGCTTTGTCCCACCGCCAGTAGCTACACGCCTTGCTGGACGGATGGGGCCTCCCAC
>NW_010521647.1:0-593 GCF_000687285.1 Phaethon lepturus
TAGGGAGCCGATGGGGCAGTCAGGGGCTAGGGGCTGCCAGATAGGCATCCGTGGGGGGCTACTAGGCTGGCAGCCATGTCAAAGGTAGTTAGAGGAGCAGGCTGCAGAATAGCGAGCCATTGGGGGCAATTGGAGAAGAGACCCGCTGCCAGATTGGGAGCCGTGTGGGAAGTGAGGGCTGGCCCAGGGGGGTCAGGGCTTGCCCGCAGGGCTAGGGGCGCCCCCTGCGGGCGGGGGTCCCATTACGCTGACGCCGGCCGGCGGCCCAGGAAAGGACTACGAGAACGCGGTGAAGTACTACAGCAGCGCCATCGAGCTGAACCCCACCAATGCCATCTATTACGGGAACCGGAGCTTGGCCTACCTGCGCACTGAGTGCTACGGCTACGCCCTGGCCGATGCCACGCGTGCTGTCGAGCTCGACAAGAAGTACATCAAGGGCTACTACCGCCGTGCTGCCAGCAACATGGCCCTGGGCAAGTTCAAGGCTGCCCTCCGTGACTACGAGACGGTGAGGCTGGGTGCCTCAGGGTGCCCCTCGGCACCCCTCTGGTCAGTGTGTCCCCCTAGAGCTCGGGGGAGGCTTTTGGTTC
>NW_010521647.1:624-4831 GCF_000687285.1 Phaethon lepturus
TTGATGTCAATGTGTGCCCCCACCCTGAAATCAAGGGAGGCTTTGGGGACCCCCTCACCACCTCCTGGTGTCAGAGTGTCCCCTCAGACATTGGGGCAGGCCTGGGGACCCCCTTGTCCCATCCCTAATGTCAGCATGTCCCTTAGAGCTGAAAGGGGGACGCTTGGGGATGTCCTTGTGTCCATCCCCCCACAGTTCCCTAGAACTGGGGGAGACTTTGGGGACCTACTTGTTCCCCTCCCTGTTGTCAGCACATGTTCTCAGAGCTGGGGGAGGCTTTTGGGGACCCTCTTCCCCTCACCAATGTCAGCATGTCCCTTTAGAGCTGGGGGAAGACCCTTGGGGACCCTTTTGTCACCCCCTCAGCATCATCAGGTCCCCTAGGGCTATGGGGACACTTGAGGATCCCCTGATGTTCCCCTGACTAGTTTCAGGATGTCCCCCAGAGCTGCGGGGACCCTTGGGGACCCCCTTGCTCCCCACTCCGAGGGTGAGCATATCCCCTGGAGCTGTGGGTATACTTGGGGACCCCATTGTCCCACCACCCACATGCCCCAGTGCTGAGGGACTCTTGGGGTCTCCCCGGTTCCTCTCAGCATCAGTACATCCTCTGGAACTGAGGGACCCTTCGGGACACTGTTGTCCGCCCAGACTCATACCAGCACATTGCTGAAAGCTTGGGGGACCTTTGGGGACCCGCTGTCCCCCAGCATGTCAGTACATGCCACAGAGCTGTGGAGACACTTGGGGACCCCCGTGTCCCTCCCAGCATCAGCACAGCCCTCACATCCAAGGGTACCTCTGTCCCTCCCTGTCACCTCTCAGAGACACCCCAGGGCAGTGGGGTGCTGGAGCCTGTGGGGTGCCAGGGGTGTGTCCCCATCCCCTGATGTGTGTGTCTCCCCACCAGGTGGTGAAGGTGAGGCCCAATGACAAGGACGCCAAGCTGAAGTACCAGGAGTGTCACAAGATCGTCAAGCAGAAGGCCTTCGAGCGGGCAATCGCCAGCGACGAGCACAAGCGCTCTGTCGTCGACTCCCTTGACATCGAGAGCATGAGTGAGCCCCCCCTGCTCCTTGTGCCCCCCAAAAATGAAGGCAATCCTTTCTCCACAGGCAGGGCAGAAGGAGGAGGGGGCCATGAGAGTCCCCAGTAAAGGTTCAGGATCACCTCTGGGGTTCCTGTGGGGGGCTTGGAGGTCACTGTGAGGGACTCGGGGAGGCCTTGAGGGTCTTCATCAAAGGCTCAAGGTCCCTTGGGAGGATCCTGGGGGTCTCTGGGTGTCTCATGAGAGTCTTGAAGGTCTCAGTAAAGATTTTTTTTGGGGTGAACATGAGGGCTGTGAGAGTCTTAGGGGGACCACAAGTATCCCCAGCAAAGGCTCAGGGTCGCCATGGGGGTCTTGAGGGACTGTGAGAGTCTTGGGGCCCCTTTGAGAGCCCTCAGTGGAGCCTCAGGGTCCCTGGGGGGGTTCATGAGGGTCTCTGTGAGGATCCCTGACAAAACCTCAGAGTCACTTGGATGGGTCTCGGGCACCTTGGGGTCCCAGCAGAGGTTCTGGGTCACAACAACAGCCTTGAGAAGCTGTGGGGGTCTCCTGGAGGGTCTTAGGTGACCATGGGGTCCCCATGAGAGTCCCAAGCAGAGACTTAGGTTACCCAGAAGGGTCCCCAGGATCTCAGGATCCCCACAGGGGTCTCAGACTACCCATGAAGGTCCCCAGCAGAGGCCTGGGGTCACCACGAGGGTCCCCATGAGGATCTTCACATCCCCATGAGGGTCTTGGGGTCCCTATGAGGGCACCTTGGAGTGCACCATGAAGGTGCCCAGCAGAGCTTTGGGATCCCCATGAGGGTCCCCAGCCAAGGCTCAGCATCCCCAGAAGGCTACCAGGGTTTGTCAGGGGCTGCAAGCTTGCGGGGAAGGACAGCAGGGGCATGATGGCCCTTCAGGGACTTGTCCCTGCTGTCCCCTGGTGTCATCGGCCGCCGGGGGGGTTGGATTTGCAGCCATCGAGGACGAGTACAGCGGCCCCAAGCTGGATGGTGGCAAGGTGACATTGGGTTTCATGAAGGAGCTGATGCAGTGGTACAAGGAGCAGAAGAAACTCCACAGAAAATGTGCTTATCAGGTACGCTGGGTCCCCCAGACTCCCCCCAGTCCCCTGCTGGGCTCTGCCCTTTTCCCACGTGCCACACGTCCCCCTGCTTGTCACCTCTGCTGATCCTTTGTCCTGGCAGATCCTGGTACAGGTGAAGGAGGTGCTGGCCAAGCTCCCCACGTTAGTAGAAACGACATTGAAGGAGGTGAGTGCCCCTCACTGGGTGCCAGTGCTGCTGGGAGGGCGGGGCGGGGTGTGAAGTCCCCAGGCAGTGACACTCCATCTTGGCTTATCCCAAATGCAGACAGAGAAGGTGACAGTGTGCGGGGACACCCATGGGCAGTACTACGACCTGCTCAACATCTTTGAGCTCAACGGGCTGCCCTCCGAGTCGAACCCTTACGTATCCCGCAGGAGGGAATGGGGTTGAACTGCCCCCACCCTGGGGTCTCACCGGGATCAGTCCCACCCCTGTGGTGGGGACAGGCATGGGGATGGGTGGCACGAGGGGATGGGAACCTGGGGAGCGTTTTCCTGAACTGTCTGCAGATATTCAACGGGGACTTTGTGGACCGTGGATCCTTCTCGGTCGAGGTCATTCTCACGCTCTTCGGCTTCAAACTCCTCTACCCTGATCACTTGCACCTGCTCCGAGGTAATGCAGCTGCTGCGGGTGACGAGTCCTTGTCTCCCCGACCTGGATTGTCAGGCCATGTCTCCTGACCCCAGTTGTGGGGTCTCGTCCAATGCCTGTGTCCCCTCTTCCCAAGTGTAGGACCAGCCCATGGGGCCACATCCTGTGTCCCCTGTCCCCTGCTGTAGGGCCCTGTCCTGGGTCATGGTGCCATGTCCCCAGTTGGGGGGCATGTCCCCAATCTCTGGGCCTGGCGTTGAACCATGGGGCTGTGTCACATGTTCTTGGACCTTGTGCCGTGTCCCCCATGCTGGGTCATGGGGTGTCGTTCCCAGCCCCATGTTCCCCCGTACTTGGGCCCCACTCCATGTCCTTGGTGGGGAGTCTCATCTGTTGTCCCCCATCCTGGATTGCAGAGCCTCGTTCCCTGCCCATCTCATGTGCTCAGGGCTGAGCTGTGGGGCTTTGCCCCATGTCCCCGGGCCTGGCAATGCCACTGCATCCCCACAGGGAACCATGAGACAGACAACATGAACCAGATCTATGGTTTCGAGGGGGAGGTGAAGGCCAAGTACACAGCGCAGATGTTCGCCCTCTTCAGCGAGGTCTTCGAGTGGCTGCCGCTGGCCCAGTGCATCAATGGCAAAGTGCTGGTGAGGGGACACTGCGTCCATCCCCCCAGCCCCTGGGATGTCCCTGTGCAGGGGGGATTGCTTGTGAGCTCCTTGTTGGGTGGGGGGTCCCCGCCATCCCCATGGAGTTGGGGTGATCGCCCTCCCTGGTGGTTTTTGGGTGGGGGGTCACCACCATCCCTGTCCCCAGTGAGTCATGATGGTCCCTGTCCCTGATGGGGTTTGGTGGGTAGGTTCCTGCCCTCCATGTCCCCAGGATCTTGGGGATGCTTCCTGTTGCAAGTGTGGCGTCCCTGCTCTCCCCAGGGCCTTAGGGTCCCTTCCTTCCTCACCCCTGGGCTTGGTCCCCACCAGGGTTAGGATGGGGACGTCCCTGCTATCCCCATTGTCCCTGTACCAACGTGGCTTCTGTCCCAGATCATGCACGGGGGTCTCTTCAGCGAGGATGGCGTCACCCTCGATGACATCCGGAAGATTGAGAGGAACCGGCAGCCCCCAGACTCAGGTGGGAGATGGACCCTGAGAGGTGCCCCGTGTCCGTTCCCCCCGGCCCCGTGGTGTCCCTAGCATCTCTGAGGGGCCAAGACATCCCCCCCCAAGTCCCACCTGGGGCGGACAGGGGACCCTGATCCCCTCTGCTTCCCTGACAGGTCCCATGTGTGACCTGCTCTGGTCTGACCCACAGCCCCAGGTGAGTTGAACCCCGGTGGTTGGTCCCCAATGTACCCCTGCTCCTGCCTTGGAGATAGCCACCGACGTGTCCCTCTGGGGTCCTGGTGACACTGACCTTCCCACAGAACGGCCGCTCCATCAGCAAGCGTGGGGTCAGCTGCCAGTTTG
>NW_010521647.1:4862-5527 GCF_000687285.1 Phaethon lepturus
AGAGCTTCCTGGGGCGCAACCGCCTCGACTACATCATCCGCAGCCACGAGGTGAAGCCCGAGGGCTATGAGGTGGCCCACGATGGCAAATGTGTCACTGTCTTCTCCGCCCCTAACTACTGGTGAGTGCCACCAGCACCTGGGGACAGAGGGGTGCCACGGCTGCCAGGAAGGAGTGCCCCATTGTGCCTGACTCACATGCACCTTCGGTGTCCCCTCAGCTGAGTCCCCAGGTATCCCCTGAGACTCGGTGTCCTGAAACATTCCCTGTTCCTGTCCCTGGGGTGTCACCATGTCTCAGCATCCCTCTGTGGGGTGTTGGTGTCCCCAAGCATGTCTTTTGTCACCAAGCCTTGGTGTCCTTGAGCCATACCTTGGTGTCCCCAAGGGTCCCTGAGCCTCGGTTGTCCCTGAGCTTTGCTGTCCCTGTACAGAGCTGTGCCCCCGTGTCCCCAGCTGTCCCTGGGGGTGGCCAAGCCTTGCTGTCCCCATGGGGGGTGATGCTTTGGTGTCCCCAAGCATCCCCGTCCCCCCCACAGTGACCAGATGGGCAATAAGGGCTCCTACATCCACCTGCGAGGCAGCGACCTGCGCCCTGAGTTCCACCAGTTCACAGCAGTGGTGAGTCGGGGGGGGCAACCCCCCATCCCCCCCATGCATAGGGAC
>NW_010521648.1:0-23931 GCF_000687285.1 Phaethon lepturus
GTGGACATGCAGAATTTCTATGAATATAGTTTTTTGTAAACATTTTGTAACAATTTTGGTTTCATAGTAACTGTGTTACTTGCTGATCATTCTAGGCTGATGTAAATAAAATTTCCAAAAAAAAAAAAAAAAAAAAAAAAAAAAATTCTGATTATTTTCCTTTTTAAGACACTGTGATATATCAAAGTGCACAGTTTGCTGTATGAAGTAATATGGTTTTAAATTTTAAATAAAAAATAATTTCTAGAAAATAATGAAGTTTATGCCTGTTTACACTGAACAGCTCCCTTCTTCCTTGTTGAAATTTTATACCTAAGAACAAGCCGTTTAATGACATCCCCTGTCTCTCCTGGTAATCAGCCATAAAAAGCCAGCAACAAAAATACCGATTCCCAACTAAAACTAAACACCTCGGGAGAAAAGCTGCAGCGCTGCTTGCCGGAGGGGATCCGCGCGCGTTTAGGAGTGGTGATGATGGGCTTGGCCACAACCCCCGGGAGGAAGGAGAGATCCCCCACCTGCTTCACCTTGGGGCAGAGGGCGGAAGGACAGACGACGAGGCGCGGGCTGCGTAACTCTCCCTCTCCTCGTACACCTACGGGAAGTTTGGTATCAAACAGCCGAGTCCAGATACCCACCACCTGCAGAAATGCTCCCCCAACACGGTTCGCCCGGAGGCTGCGTGCGCTTCTCATTACGGAAAGGGCTCCGACAAGAGCCTCCGACAAGACCGCAGGTCCCCAGCAGGCTTTGAGGTTCATAAAAGCTCTGTTTACCTGCTTTCCCTTTCGATGTAAATCAAAAGTCTGATTAGCCTGATAAAAGCTGAAAGCACCCTAAAGGCCAATATTTGTTAGTCGGAAATCTTTATGACTCTGCTTTATTATATTGAGGCAGAGGCAAAATGTCTGCGGTTTCCAGGATGGGAACGACGAGAGCGCGCGGAGGCTGTTCGAGGCCGTTCAAGGCTGCGATAAAACAAACTCTAACAGCAGAGGCACAGCCCCGGGGGCAGCCGGCCCAGCCCCGGGCTCCTGCAGCACGGCGAGCCCCGCTCTCCAAAGCCGCCCTCTCCTTCACCGCAGAGAGGCACTGACCTGGAAATGTGTTTGGCGTGCAAGGGTGGCGTTTTAGGCGCTCTGGTTGTGCATTTATTAAATAATCCCCAGAAGTTGCCATTTCCTGTACATTGAGATTTAAAAGACATTTCCTTCCCATTTTAACTATTTTTAAGGGTCACCCTCACAAATCTTTCTCATCTCTATTCACCCAAGTCCCCTGGAGAGCCGCAGCTTTGATGCTCCTGCCAAGGAGGGACTTTCAGGGCAGAGCCGAGTGTCACTTTTCTATTCTAAACCCTGATCAATGCGCACAGAACATGCCGAAAAGAAGGGGGGAAAAAAGGTAAAAGCAACCGATGCCTTTGCAAAGCTTCTTCTACTCTGCTTAGCACGAGACCTGCTTCTGGGGATGAAATCCCTTCCCACACGCCAAGGGTTGCAGCAAGGGAACGGCTGCTCCCGTCTGCCGAGGAAGGCACAGGGCAGGACAGGTCAGCAGGCTGACCCTGCACGGCAGACCTCCGGCTGCGCCAGAAATATGAGGAATTGTCAACACAAATCGTTATCACCAACAACGCGAGGCAGCAATTAACCTTGTCAGTCAACAGATCACCGTCTACTGACTGAACCCACCACCTCAAAGCTGCCAATCATGCTACAAATGAATAATTAATCAAGCAACAGATTTCACTCATAAAAAAGGAGATCAGTTCCCTTTGAGCACCAATTAATCCCTTTGGGCAAAAGAGGGAGAAAATCAGGAAATGGTGAGAGGCGCATCTCTGCCCAATCTCCCACCTCCCTGTTCCATCCAGGCACCTTTAGACATTTCACATTTTCAGCTCAGCAGAGAGAACAATTTTTAGCCTGTATTCTTTCAGCAAAACCTCATTTTAAAGCAGTAATTGTACACCTGCGGGCAGGTGCTTTCCTGATCCTGGATGTCAGAGCGCTGATGCATCCCTGGGCCTGCTCGCAGGGAGGACACGAACCACAACTCCTCCCTTCGCTCTCGCGCTCTACCCGGCAGCTATGGATGCCAACTCTCTCCTCCTCCCTCAAACCAAACGAAAACAAAACTTTGTCACTCAGGAAGGACTCAGGCAAGTTTGGACTTAAATGTTTTCATAAGCAAAATATACCTGATTTCCTTAATGAAAATTTGGGGATGGAACAGAGAGAATGAGGGCAGCAGGAAATCCAGCTGCTCTAATGCACTGCATGGTGGGTTTAACAGACCAAGAGACACTCATTACATGTCAGAAGAATCGCGTATGCATCGTTACATACAGGCCCATAACAACCCTGGAAACAGGGACCTGTAACTACCTGTAATAAAATAACTTTGCACTCGAAAAAGCCATTGTCTTTCAAGCATCAAGAGCCTTTCAGGATCTTGCTGCGATTTTCAGAAGCGGCGTTATCGTCATCCCGAGCGAGCTTGCTGAGCATGCCAGCGGTGAGCACGGCTCGCGCCGCCTCCACCTCTTGCTCCACAGGTGAGGAACCAAAGTGACTTGCACCACAGGGATAGTCACCGCCTCAGCTACGGAGTCCCCTCCAGAGACCCACTCCGTTATCCCCCTCTTCCAGGAGGAATGAAGTGGGAACGGGGCAGGCTGGGCCCTGCAGAACCAGAGGGTAATGGTCAATGGGGGGCGAAACCCAGTAGAGAAGTGAGCTCGCCAGCCCCCAGCAAAGCAGCTGGCACAAAACAAAACCTACCCTGAGCCTTTGCTGGACACCCGGCCTGAATCCAAACTTGCCTGTGACATTTGGAAAAATTTGGTGCCATTTTCCTTCAAGAATTTCAGTGCAACTTCCGTATCTTGGTATTTTCAGCCAGGAACTGAAATATCAAACCAGCCATGGGGCCAGTGTTGTACATTAACGTGCTGCTTTTAACTAGAAAAATCTGGGATTCTGGCTGGGAAAGCTGTGCATCTCGCAGGAGCTCAGGTAAACAGAGGGGAACAACCAAAGCAGAAGACACGAGAAAACTGAAAGACATGTCCTGGCCAGAGGGGCAAGGACAGGGAGGAGAGCAGGAGCCCTCTCTGTCAGCAGAAGGGTGGGCTGAAGGCCACATCAGCCCCAGGACAGCACAGAGCTGCACCGGGGATGCCCCACGGACGCAACCGCGCTCCCAGCCGGGCCTGGCGACAGGGCCAGGCTCTGTGCCTGCCCTTCACGCCCCAGCAGAAGCCGCTGTTCTGCTGGACGTTTATAGCATCGGCACCTCTGGACGTACGGCTTTGGCTCTCCTCTGCATTTCCAGACATTAAAAGCATTAAAAAAAAAAAGCGCAATCCCCTGCCCCAACCCAAGAACAACTCTCCTAATGCTGCTCTTGCCTGGCACATGCCCTGTGGTGCCCGAGAACCCACGTACCCAGGGAGATGGGGGAGCACACACGGGTGCGTCAGGACTGGAGCAGAATCAGGCCCCGCTGCCAGACCGAGGGAGCAGGAGCAGCTCAGCTGGAGGCGTTACAGCACAGGGACGTTTTCAGAGCTGAAAGTGCTGAGCAATTTGCTGGGGCAGACAGGGTGCTGACACCTTTTATTTTAAGTAGTATCAATGGTGCTATTTAGTACACTCCGAACACCGACTGAAAGCGTGATCTTAGTAAACAAGAGCTCTTTTGGCAGCACTGAAGTAACATATGGGCTCTGTATATAATGTGCCTTGAAATGGTTTTCGTCGATTAGCAAAGTGACTGTGATACAGCTAATACTTCACAAGCCCAAAGATACTCTGCATTGGCTGAAAGGAGGACCAGGTCTGGAGTGGCTTCTTTTTGTGGGCATTAAAGGGAAGCAGGCAGAACCAGAACACGATCTCCAGCAGGAGGGAAAGGGGCATCACTACAAGGAAGGGGGCACAGGGCAGAGTACAGGGTTAGATGAATCATTGCAGGAAAGACTGAAAGTGTGCTGCAGAAAGATTTCAGGCACAGACCATCCATTTTCTACATGCGTGCTGTTTACTCACATTATGGCTTTTTCTCCATTAGCCTGTTTATCTTTCTCCCTATGCTTTGTTGGACACACCATTCACTGCTTCTTTATAGCAAAGTATCTGCTACACTTTGACAGGGAATTTCGCTCAGGGAAGTTTAAGCTGCTGCTTACACTGCTGTTATCACAGGTCTCATCAGCCACTGAGATCAGCACCATTTTTGCAGTCAGTGGCAGCCCCCTGCGCTCCTCGGTGCTGGGGAACGGAGGGACTGGGTGCCGAGGGGAACCAGCCCGCAGAGGTATAGCCATGGTTCGCTCTCCTGCAGTCAGAGCCTGCAGGGCTGGGGAGCAGTAGCAGGACTGCAGCAAGCAGCAAACCCAGAGAGTCCTGCTGCTCCCAGCCGCCTCCAAAAATTCAAGTGGGACAGCAAAAGAAATCGCAGTCCCCAACGCTCCGGTGTCTGCAGCACACAGACCTGCCTGGGCTGTTGTCCCTCCCGCTCTTGCTCAGAGCTGGAACAAATGCTGTCCCCCTACCCAGAGACAGCCAGGTCAGTGTCTGGGATCTCGCTGCCTGCAGACCACGTCGTCCTACCTCTGCAGGGGTTACCTTCCCATCCATCCTCTCTCAGGACCTGAAACAGGCATTCCCTGAGCCAGAAAAGCATTTGCACAAAGGAGAAAAGCTTTGGTTTGGAGGACACTTCAAGTTGCGGAAAGGGAATGGGTTTTATTCTAAGTATTTCAGCAATATTGTGCTCCCTTTTTGTGGCCTAGCTAAAACTGCTCTGAGAGACATAATTAAAGTGTTTAAGAAGTATCTGTCATTATTAAAACAAAGTTGATTTGCAAGTTTACTATTTTGCTGCAGTTTCATTATCTTATGTAAATGAGCTGTCTATTCCCTTCTGCAGCGTGGGCTGCGGAGGGATAGAAACCCCAGTGAGAAAATTTATTACCAGCCTCTCACTCTTGAGATTATCAATTGCAAATGAAGGAGCATAAATACATCTTCTTTAGCTGCTTATGCCACATTAACGAATATGCTCCAAGCTAATGGCTTTGCCACTCTTGTCTGCTCAGATGGGAACAGAGCATGGTGCGAGAGGACTCCTCCAGCTCACAGAAACATTAGAGAGGCTTGAGTAGCTGGATGTTAGGCAGCAGGTTGTTACTACAATGCTAATCCCAGTCTATCCTGCAGATGATCATGCAGCTACAATAGGTAATACAATGGGAATAGTTTGTCTTTTAGCACGAATTCTGGTCCTCTTGATGCACTGCAACATAATCACAGCCCTCAGCCCTGCTCGCATTTCCAGCTTTACAGCTTGTTCATACACACATGTCTAAATTTCCAGTTTGCCTTGCTGCCCTGGTGTTTTCATGGCACAAAACACACCTTGTCTCTAACCCCAAACCTCCCTGAAGGCTCTGAGCCTGCCAGGATCGGCTGTCCCTGGCTGCTCCTGGATGGACAGACTCCCACGCACACGGAGGGAGGCTGTGGGGAGCCCCCATGGCTGGACCACTGGGGCAAGGGGCCACGGCCCCCAGAGAGGCCCTGCTCCGCTCCTGGCTGGAAACTCGGCGTGATCATGCGCAGGGTCACCTGCGCGTGTGGGGCTGGCAGGGCCGAACAGACACGTCAGGCTCCTCAGCACAAGGGAGCATCGCCCAAATTGCTTCTGGGCTGAACAACCCTGGGGAAACTGGAAAAATTAAATGTAGCTGCTGCGTTTTTTCCTCCACAAAGAGCTATACAAGAACACAAATTATCTACATTATAGAGCCCTAACCATTAACAGGGCAGAATTTGGCCCAGATAGGATACGGCTTAGCTACACTCATACTTACAAACTACGGCCACTACTTGTCATCTGTCTGCCCAGCCACACCCTGGAGGACCAGGTGGGGAAACAACCTTTAAGGTGCTTTGCAAACGATTACAGGCGCCCTTGTTTCTGTCACCAAACATCCAGCAGCGTCCAATGTTAGTATCGCCAGAGAACATCAGAAAAGAGGCAATTAGCTAAGTAGACCGGCCACAGACATTCAGGCTGAACACTGTCATCGATACACGATTTGACAGGCTGCCAACGCACAGGCTTACCGCTCGCCAGGGTGCCGGGTGCCGCCGCGCCCGCTAGTGCTGCGGGTCTCCTCCACCTCCAGAGATCCCCAGCAAAGGCGGAGGTGCATTTGCTTTAGAGCCTCTCTAGCAGACAGAAATGGCGGCTACTACTGTGCAAGCCAAACCTGGCAGGCAGCGAGCAAACATCCATCAGAAGTGGGTAATTGATGCTATCTAGGGCCAGTTTATTCCAATCAATACAGCGCTCTGTGCATTCGTATTCACCGCAGCCCTCTTCTGTTCCAGAGGGTTAGAAAATGTTATTATCCAGACAAACCCCTAATTCCAACAAATTTGATTACCCAGGCAAATGAAAATAACACAAACAAAGCCGTCTGAGATTGACAGTTGAATCGCTTGTTGGTGGGTTTATTTATTTATTTCTAACTGGATTTACGGTGCACACCGTGGGCGCGTCGGGTTTGCAAGTGGTTTGGAAAGAGCAGCCCTCTGCCATCCGCTTACACAAACACAGACCCGCGATTACCTTAAAGACTGCACTGCAAACAGCTTGTCGGAGGACCTGGCCCTTCCAGACTAATTGAGTGAGGCTTTTTCTCTCCCTCTCATCACTTCTAGCCTCGTCTGCAAAAGGCAGGCCTGTTTGGCGAGGTCTGAGCGCTCCAACTTGGACCTAAAGAACTATTTACATGACCATGAATGTTAAGTATGAGATTTGGAAACCTTCTGAATTTGTTCTTACTCCCTTTTAGGCTTTTTTTCTAGTGGATGCCGTCAGCTAGAAAGGTCTGGTAAACAAATTTACAATCCTGAATGTTTTCTAGCACAGTGCAATTTAAGTGGATGCTGCAGAATGGTCCCAGAAAGTAAAGCTGGAATTTTTTATCCCCTCAGAATTGAGGTCTGATAAGACAGTCTGGACTAACTCACAGATGGACACATGCCAGGTGACTTCTGTATGCAAGCACAAGAACTGAAATTTCAATTTTCACACTCAAGAAAGCTGTCACGGCACTCCTTTGGAATGAGCTACCGAGCAAGGATGATTGATGAAGTAAACAACAAAGCTGGGTGGAAAGGGCAATGTTATTGTTTTTCACCGGGGGGGGATAATTTTCATTACAAAGCCTACAATTAAAATTTAAAAACCTATCTAAAATTGTTTATATTTTCTCAAAATGTAGTGGTGAGAGAAATGCCACTTTCCCTGCCAGGGCTGCAGGGACCCATGGACTAACAGCCCAGCCTCTCCATGCAGGCCCGGGCTGACGGTGGGCAAGCTGGGTAGACCCACATCCCAAAAAAGCTAAAAATTTTGCATGAAGCCACTGCAGCCACTCAGAGGTATTTCTGCCAGGCCAGCGACGTCTGGGCACACTCCCCTTGCAAGTCAGGACCTTGCCTGTCGGCTGCTGCAAAGGCTCTCCCTGCACTGGCTGGTCTCCCCAGACTCTATGCCTGGGCTGTTGCAATCCCAGTGCTAGCTGCTCCCTTCCTTTAAGGAAGATCATTTGGAAACGCTTTCCTTCTGTGTTTTACACTGGAATATATAAACAAGTCTTTCCTAGACTGGTGGCAGACCTAAGGCAGCACTCTAATTAGGCCATCAATAACCCAAAGCAGCTGCTCAGAAAGAATTCAGCTGTTCAAAGATGGAAAAGTCCATTAAGTTTATTGCATGAAATGTTGGACATGGTTTAGACAGAGGATCACTGCCAAATTATATAAACTACCAAAAATCTGCCAAATGAAGGAAGTGGCAGCAGGACAGGGCATTTTTAAACTGTCATTACCCCTGGAGGGAATGGAAGATCCATTTATCTAGTGTTGCTATGAAGAAGCAACAAGTATTATGACATGTGCAGAGCCAGTGCTGCTATTCCATGGCTGGTTTAAAAGAGCTTTCTGGGGAGAAGGGCTGGACTAAAAGACTTCTTAAAAGGCTGTTTTCCTTGCAAGCACACAGAAAGTTAAGGTCATAAAATGAAAAAAATAACATGTATACCCTTTATTTACCTATATCAAGTCAAGACGACCTCAGAACTCAGCTTTGTTTCAGGAGCTCCAAAAATCTAACTATACCACCAACGCTGACGTCTGGACTCAGAAGAAGCTTTTACTCATCAGGTTCCCAGCACCAGGAGTGCTTTCCCAGCCACAGCACAGAGGTACACAAGTAGGCACAAAACTCTGGTTAGCTTTATTTTATCCAGGCTTTATTTTATCCAAATTTTTCAGAGTGTAAAAGAGGTTCTGCTTGGAATCAGGTACAAAGATGAGCAGACACACCTCCAGGCAAAGACGTACAATTCACAGTAACGAACGGTATAGTCTACAACTGCTGGCTGACGTGCCATGGCTGTAGTCTGCAAGGGCACTGACACAGTCCTCAGCATGGAAAAAGCCAGAGGAGTCTCAGGGACGTTAAAGCCTGGGAACTCCTGCAGTGCAATGTGGTGCAGCGGCCACCACCTGCCAGTCCTCCTTGCACGCCATACGGTGGTACAGGTCACGGCTGCACTTTCACGCTCACCAGAAAGCCTCCCGGGAACATGACAAGTGTGCGCATGAGCACGCGCAAAGAAACGTCACCCCGGGTGGGCAGAGAGACCACAGAGACCAGCCTCATGGGGCCCACGACTCTGAAAGTGTTCAGACAAAAATTAGACATTAAAATTGAACTAATTTGTCATATGACATGAAAATATGTGGAGTAATACAGGACTAGAAAAAAAAACCCTATAGCTACCAAGTATCACAGAGATATAAGCTAATTACTAAGTAGTTCAGTAGATGTGGGGTTTGAAATGTGACGATATAACAACAAGCCACACAAAAGGCTTAAATGTTCTCAAGCTGTTGAGGAGGGGAAGAAAGTTATACTTCATCTGCTCATAAACATGACAAACCATACACAGGATTAATTAGCAGCAATTAGCAATTAGTGAGTTTTTCTGTTAATGCTTCAGGAGAGGAACCCATGCATTGAAAGGAGCTCAGACCACAGCTGCACTGGAGTGGCACACAGCCCAGACCACTATCCCAAGAATAATTTCTGTGACCTGCATCAAAGCCTCAATCCTTCAGGAGACCAGTGAACAGGAGACATTTTGATAGATACTTCGTTAAATAAAGAACAAGTGGAAGACTGAGTGGGCAAGTTGATGCACCTTCTCAAGCTGGAAGGCAGAGCCCAGCAGCGAGGCGGCTGGCGGCTGCGGGGAGCACGCAGACGGCTCCCCAGCATGGCCCTGACCCAGAGCAGGCACCCAGCACCCAGCAGGACCGCAGCTGCTCACACGTTTGGGCTCGCCGAGGCGCAGACGCAAACTCCTAGAGACTACTGACCCTTTGAAATCAAGTGTTAGAGAAAGCAGCTTGCGGTTAAGTCGCAAGAGCACGTCAGGGCAAGGAGCACGGCCACTGCAAAGGCGGCAGCCAGGGACGTGAGGAGGAGGCAGCAATTCCAGCTCCTGGGGCACATCATCTGGCTGCATCCCTACGGACAGCCAGCTCTGCCATGACTGACTGGATGGCATGAATAAGCAGAAAGGTGCAGCGGGGATCTGAAGGCACTGTGCCGTCAGTCAAACGGTAGCCCATAGGGAGGTATTAGAGTATAATACATGGCTGGCCCCAGCAACTGCTAAAGCACGGCATAAAAAGAGGAATAAAGGAAGAAACTTGAAATGCCTCAAAGAGGTCCTATTTTTAGGAAAAGCTGAGCACTCGTCTTTTGGAACTGCCTGCCTCGCAATGTCGGTGGTTGGGCACTCAAATCACCAGGCGCTTCTGAAGTTGTGTGCCTGCAACTTGAGAAAAGCCTTTCTGTGCCTGGGGAACCGGGCCACACGCCGTGAGCTTCAGCTACGTCACCTCTGCGGGAAAGAGCCGGGCATTTTCTGTAACTACTTTTCATAACTAACAAGATGAATCTGTGGGGTAAAGATTCCCATCAAAACTAATAAATAAAAATCAAGCTTACATCTTATAAAAAAATCCTTTTCTTTCCACTCTGGGGGCCATAAATTCCCACAAAGAATAGAAAATAGAAACTAGAGAGCAATTTTTAAATGCTGGCCTGGCAATAAAAATACTGGTCTCTCGCAAATAGAATTCAGAACATACAGCTACGGGCTATACATTATCCTGCCTGAGAACTCCCTCGGGGGAAATAAGGTTATCAAAACTTTGGAGAACTTAATGCAAACGCTGATCCTTCTCCAGTGCAAATGAACAGCATGAGGAGGTATTGATACAGCATTTTCCCCTTGTGCAAAGAGGTCAGTTGGAATTTGAACTTGCTGAAATAGCCCTATCGCCTCTGATATTTCATTCATGCTGCAGGTGCTGCCCGGCGCTCAGCATTTATTTACGGAAAGGTTATTTTCATGCTACCCGTCACATTATGATACAAGCTACTGCAGAGTTCACAGACAAGGTTCACATAAACAGTGAGCTTAAGTTCAAAAAATCATTCATAATACTATAGGGGGTTGGGGGAAAACAAGCCAAAATCTGTAGAAGTACAAACTGAAATTCCCTCTCAAGCTGCTTCCGTATTTGATGGGACTCAGTTACAGCCTGTTCCATCTCTGGCCACCCCATGAGTGGAAGAGCAGCAACAGCTCTTTGCTAGCCGTGGGGAGGTGTGAGGGTCTGGTGTGTGTCCAGGAGCACCGGGCGAGCATGAGCACTGCAGCGTGGGTGGGCACACATTGACACCAGCTCACCGAGGAGCCCAGCTGCGGAGACACTGCCCTCAGCAGGGCCCAGGGCCGATGGAGGTGCCCTCATAACAAGTCTTGTTGGATGTCTACAAAGCCCAACACATTTTTTTTTGGTAGATGCCATGCACTCGTATCCAACGGAGGATGACATGGATTGCATGAGCAGGCTGTTTTCAACAGTCACATCCAGTCCAGGCAACACTAACAATGTTAACAACTTCATAAATTTTAGAGTTGTAATTTAGAATTATATCAGGTCCCCCAACTGGAGACTGACCCTTGTCTGACCAGAGGAGAGTCTCCAGTGGGCACCAATATAAGCCCTGTCACATACCATTGCTTCTGCGTCTGTCTACACTCTGCTCACGCAACTGCCCACCCACTGGATTTCAGTTTGCCGTGTTTCCGGTGGCTGCCAGGACCACATCAGAACTCTCTTTATCCAGCTGTATTTTTAATTAGGGTATGTTTTGCTTCTACATGTTCAGATGCCTGCCCTAAATACTGCATCTCTCTCTGGGGTGCCACAAGAGACTGATATATGGCATACAGCACTGGAGTATTTGTTTTCTTCAGCTGAGACAATTTTACCACATTTAGCAAGAGGAGACCTTGAGAAACATAATTGAATCAGAAGAAACCAACTCGTATTTCCAAGAAGGAGGTTTCGCCTAGCTAACTCGCTGGATATGTGCCAAGGTTTCGCTGCTCTGCGAGATGAGGGGAACGGAGTGGGCTGTTGTATTTGTACACTTAAATGCTCAGAACCTCTTACGCGATGCGCTGCCTTGTCTATAGTGAAAGATCCAGTAATCAGAGGTGCTTATTCAGTGATATTGTCATCAATTTTAAGATATTCAAATTATTTTTCCTTTTCCACTGAAAAATACTGAATAGAAAAGTTGAGCATACCGGAAACACTAGAAAAATGAGAAAGAATAAAAAATAGTAATCAAAGTAAATTATTAAATCCTTGTGTTCTGCAGACCCAAGAATTGTCTGTCTTAGGGTAACTATGACATTTCTAGACTGAAACATCATTAAGATGTTTCCTGGCTTCAAAGACAGATTTCAATATTAATCCTGCCTGGATCTAACCTGAGAAAATTTAGAAATCCCTATGAACAAAGGTTCCTTGTAAGCAAAGGGAGGAGCACAGTGAAGCCCCTCTGAAGGTGGAGGTATCCAAATGCTCCCGTACAGATGCCGTTCCAGATCTGGTCATTCTTTTTCTTGTCACTAAAACAAAGCAAGCCTGCAGGGCAAGGCCCCTCTTAAGGTCCCAAGGCAGCAAATACACCTTGGTCTAGAAGGAAATGGGGCATTTTTATGGAAAGAAATAGAGGGAGAGGAATAGGCAGGGAATTTAAGGATGAAGTAACCAAGACCGAGGCGGGGGTTGGGATTAACTTAGAACAGCATCCCCGAGAACTGACCAGCTGTTTCAAGCACAGGAATTTCTTACGGCCTTATTTTTACGGGCAGTTGGGCCTCTGTCACTTAAAGCCACGGCTACAGAAATGCCCAGTTCTGTAGAAGGTGTTTGAGAGGAAGTCTTGTGCCTGCCTGGCAGTGGGAAACGGGGCAGAGGGACCATTGTGCAACTCTTCCCCTGCGATGCTTTATACTCATCAGCACCGAATGCACGCTTGGCAATTTAAACACAAAAGTCCCACAGCAAATACCGCCGACGCACATCTCAGGGTGCCATTTAATACACACCACACAGTTAAATCGCTGTCTGCCTCTGCGGGACACAGACCAGGACATGCCCCGCACAGACGTCAATCAGGACTAGGGAAAACACGCTCCAACCCTGCGTACCAAGGGGCTGCATCCCCTCTGCCGCTCCGCGGTGCCCGGAGGCAGCATGTTCACACGGGCGTGCCTGCGGGAACCCAGCACCCTGTCCTCTACCCCCAGGAATGACTTATTTTTAGATTCTCCTGTCAACAGTTTGTAACTCAACCAAAAGCCAGAAGAATATTTATCCTCCTTGCCTGCCCCAGTACATTGTGAAAGAGATTTTATAGATGTACTAAATATCTGCTTTAAATTATCATGAAGTGTAGTAAAGCACTATAAAGCCATCAGTCACCTGTGGGAAATGAACTAAATTAAAGCTGGTTACAATTTACAGTCCAAGCTCTTGTCCAGCTGTTTAGGGTTTGTCATATCCCAGAATTAACTATGGAGGAAAGCCAGATTTCAGATGTAGGACAAACGATAATACTGGTGTCAGCAAAACCAGTAGCACCGATTTCTTGAGCAACAGAAATAGCACTAGTGAGTCCTCACAACACTGGCAGGAAAAACACCCACCCCCCACCCCCACCCCAAAAAAAAAACCAACCAACCAACCACACCAAAAACCCCCACCAAACAGCGAAGCAAGTGCCAGTTTTATTCCCTTTGTGTCTCAGTCTGTGGGGTGGGCAGAGGATGAGGTGGTGGGCGAATTGCTGTCACTGCAGAGCATCCCCGAGGTCGGCACAACCCCATCTGCTGCAGGAGGGTCATCAGCGCCTTCCCCTTCCTTATCCCAACACCTCTGACTTCGGGCTGGAGGCGAAGCTGGGGGGAGCGCAGCCCCTGCTCCAGGACCCACGCTGCCGGGGAGCCCTGGCTCCTCCAGTCCCCACGGATGCCTTTCCACAGGCTTCATGCGCTTTTCTGCCCAGGAATTTCTGCTTGTTCTCCCGTGTACCAATACAACACCTAACCATTTTGTATAGACCCTTTTCTGTTGTAAAATACCACTGCTCAGCCTTACCCACGGATAAAAATCTCTCCTCATCAAAGTTGCTTCCTATCTGCCCTCAGACAAAGGAGGTTTTTAAGGAACTTGGTTAAAATGACAGCCAATCCACTTCTAAACCTTCCCTTACTTTCGTTTTAGCCAGGCAACATAGACAGATTTTTGTATGAGCCTCATGAAGAAAACTGATAAAATCCATGTTTCCAAAGAAATTTATTGCAAAATAACATTTGTCATTTTTTTTTTTTACTTTTTCTTGTTGTTCACAATTAATGAGGCCTTATATTCTCCCTAAAACGTGGAATGACTTCTTTTGCAGTCCCATGAGACATATTAGACTTTTGGAATATCAATCCAATTCATGCCTTCCTGAGATTTTAAATTAATCACACAGCTTTATTTACTCACTAAGGTCTACTTAGTCCTTCCTTTGTTGCTGTAAAAAGCTTGTTCTCTTTAATTGAACTGCTTTTGTAAACTGCATGCATTCTCACTAATTATTTTCCTTGATGAGAGTGGAGTTCCTAATTACTACTGCTCCCCTGAAATCTGTCATCTGACAAGGAACACTGAAGTGGCATGTGGGCCAAACCGTGGGCAGGAGGGACACGGACCAGACGGCAGGGAAGGGAGTGAGGGGCTTCCTGCCCCTTCCGTGCCTTCTTCCAGCCACGCCGTGCCTCCATGGCACAGCGCTCCCGCGGCCGCAGGGGAGCCGGCCCGGAGCCACGCAGGAGCAGGAGACAAGAGCTACGCTGCACTCTGCCCTTCTGGAATACACAATGACTGGGGGGAAATTACCATCACGAATTTTACAATATTTATAGTCTTCAAAGGAAAGATTAATTTGATGAAGTTTCATGTATATCAAAATTATTCAAACATTTGCGCTGCTTTGTTGAAGACATTTGCCTTTTAAATTTATTTTTAGAGTCAAAGCATAGAGACTTTTTAAATTAACATTTTTTATTTCAATAAGATTGTTCTGAGTTAATTTCCCTCAGTCTAATTCTAATGCAGCATTAAAAAAAATAAGAAACATTTGTATCAACTAACAGAATCTAAATGTGCCATTTGATCAAAAAGTCTGTGCTTTCATTTTGGCTAGAAATAAGCTTTTGCAGTGGAACGTTCCAAGAGGATACATGTAGTTTTTAAGTTCAGCCAGTAGAAACACTTATTTGCAATAAAATAATTACATTTATCAAACACAGAATAAAAATGCATCAGTTTCCTATTGGACATTCCACAACCTAAGGAGAAGGCAGCAGACAGACAGGAGGATGCCAGAAAGGAACCGGCCACAGCGCGTGGGCATGCTGGGACGACACCGGCAGCCCCGGTGCTCCTGCAGGCATTGTGGGCATCATCCCATCCGGGGCAGGTTTAAACAGAGAATTCAGAGGAAAACAACAAATGACTCTACAGCTGCTTACATGGAGCTTTGTCAGCATGAGGCGTGGTACCAGGAAAAACTCTATGTTTGTTTGCAAATCAAACAAGGAACCAACTAAATCCAGAGTCTTAAGCCAAGTGGAAGCAGGGGCTGACCTAACATTGAAGAAAGAGCTGCAGGGGGAGCGGGCACAAGAGCAGGCACCTGAAGCCAATATGCTGAACTCTGTGCCAGAGGAAATGGGGGAGCAGAGGAAAGATGCAGAGCGCCATAAAATAATGGCTATAAGCAGGGCAAGACTGCCTTGACCAGTAACTGTGGCTAAGCAGTCTCAGTGATTGGGCACAAAGCAGTGAAAACCTGAACAAACTCAGCTACGCAGACAGAGAGAAATAGCTTAAAGATGCTGAGCAGAAGCATACCACACTTCACAGCCTGGAGGTGACTCCCTGGTGAGAAAGTCCAGCCTAAGTTGGGAACTAATATTGGGAACTAACAGGAGCGAGTGGGTTGTGCTGTCGGCTGGGCCCAGGGGTTTCTGGAGATCAGGATGGATTTGCTCAGGAAGGGAAGGGTGCTGCCTTGTTTTGTTCTACGAGTTTCTCATCCGGGTACAGACTCAACCCAGCCTTGCTTAATTCATAAGAACAGGTGAGTTCACAGTTTGCAGTGACTCTGCTGCAGACACTGTCAGAAGCTGTGAATACGTTCTACATGCTTGTTCACATTTATGTGTGTGTTTATTCTTCTTCCTGGCAGTTACATGGGTCTCGGGTCAGTAAGAGCGTTGTAATGCTTGGTGAATGGGATAAAACAGCTTCTGTCTCTAGTCAAATGCATGAAATACCAATATCTCATCTTTAGCTGAGTACGTTACACAGGTCTCTTGCAGAATGGGTCTACTAACCAGATTAGATGCCATTTGAAATCTCTGGAGAGCACTTACAAATACATTACTGAATTTGCATAACAACAGACAGTTTAAGTGGCACACAGAAGGAACAGATGATGATCTGCAAAACAAATCTCCATGTCTGAAAACTCAGTATGCAGTTGATATTCATCCCGTACAGCATCAGCCCACACCTCAGCAAGCAAACGGCAAGTCCTCTGACTTGATCTTAGTGATAAACAATAACCTTAAATAACATTCCCTACTGATCAACCAGCACAGATTGATTCCCTCATCCCTTCTCCACAGCCCAGGCTTACACCGCGGTCACGTGTAGCATTTGGTGATGCACAGTGAAGTGGGATCCTGTCTGCACTCTGCTGTGCTTTATGGAGAGGGCAGGGGTATGGACAATACCGAGAGCAGGACCACCCAGCCGGATGGGTGACTGCCAGAGCGCTGATGCCTTTGAAAGATCAAAGGCCAGTCTGCGTATGCTACGCCCAGGCTGTAACAGACTGGTGAGGGAGACCCAGGAGGAACTCACTCTGCCCTACACAAGAGATGCAGAGAGGCACCAGGCAGAAGAGTTTCAGTCAGCTCTGTTCTGTTTTGCATCATCTCTCAGCATTGTATGTTTTTTAAGAGACTACATGGCAAAGTTCATTGCTTTGGTTCAAAGAAGGTTGGGATCCTCTGGCAGGCACTTAAAGTTGTGCGCTGCAGTGAGCATTAGGCCATGAACAAACATTGAGATGCAGAAGCATCCCAAGCCAGCAGCAAGCACGAGCTCAGAGTAGCAGGACAAGCAGTGGAGCTGAGCACAGGCACAGCTGGCAAACGTGGGGAAACCAGGGTCAGGCATGAGACAGTAGTGAGGTGCCCCAGAAAAACCATATGGGTGTGCTAGGCTAAAAATGAGCAGAATTTGAACAGTTGAGGAAAGAAGCTGAGATTGTATCTGACTTTGTTGCTCAGTTCAACAAACACTAGAAATATCTCCTCTCATCCAAAAGTATACTCTTTTTTTCAAAGAAAATCCTACTGGAAATGACATTTTTCACTGTGACAGATGACCATTGGCATCCAATTACATATCTCCCCCTTTCCAGATGTGGCTGGAAAATTATATACTCAGCTCAGGGACACAGCTGGATGCCATTCCCAGCCTCACCTCTTCCAACACTAATGAGATGCTCTGAAGAGTGAGGCTTTCATAGCTCAGCACATTACAACAAAGAATCTCGGGTCATGCCTGCAGCCGGGAACATTTAAATGAGATGACCCCAGTTTTAGTACAGGGCTGGCTAAGTGGAGAGCTTGCTATTTTGGGTAGACACAGAGGAGTCCCTCGTGTATTTAGAGCTTTAAGAGGACTGTCATGACGGGCAGTTCTAATGAAACCTCAGCTGCAGAGCTATTTACACAGATGTTTTACTAGCACATAGTGCAGCAGGCTCCGCATCAAGACCTTCTGATGGACCCAGGCCCAATTATCTGCCAAATGTTCTTCAGCTTTCCTCTGACCAGCACTAATGGACCCACTTACAGCTACAAGTAAAAATTGCTCAGCTTTAAATTGAAAAAAATACTTCTCTGTGCATTCATGTGGGGGGCAGGGTTGGACTGGAATAGCAGAGGGACAAAGAGGAGCAGCAGGACTCAGCTGGATTGGCAGAGCATAAAGGAATGAAATGTGAGAATTACTGCAAAAGCCCCACTTGAAGTGACTATCAAATCATGTTTACCAAGGAAAGCTGCACAGCAGCTCTGGAACGCCCTTCTTCTGACAAGCACCCACACAGTACTGCAAGGAACAAAGCAAAGGTAGAAAACAGATGGAGAAATCGGCAATGAAAGGAAAGTTTTCCATCGAGACTTTGTTTCCTCCCAGTCTGAATAAGCATGTACATGGACACAGCTCTGTGCAAAACAACCCAAACTGAAGCTAATGCTAGCTAGTGCTCTCTGTGGTTATTCTAGCAGTGCCTGAGGCTAGAACAGCAAGCGAGCGTTGTTGCAATGACGTGGATGCATTCACAATCCTCTGGGTGAAGTTTCTTCTTGGCAGCTTGGATCTAATTGTTCACAGGTACTTTCACTAATTTTTAGGGGCTGGCATAGAACGTGCCGCATTTGCCTGCACAGTACAGAGTCCAGAGTGCAGACCCCTTTCTGAATCTTTCTTTTCCTTTCTTGGAATTTTGCCTGGGATCTTCTGTACTTGGATATTTTGTTTATTTCTGATCTTACATAAATCTTTACATTATTTTCTCTTCCACCTCTCTATTTCTCCCCATCCACCTAGGCATAGGCTCTGCCATTCCCTCTCTGGTGCTACACCTCTTTTCACGCAACTCTTCGCTCTTGCACAATCTTCTGAAGTTTCAAATTTCTCCATTTGCTTCCTTATTCACATCCACTAGAGCATTTCCACGACAATACGTCCAATTCTACAAAATCCATGATGTTTCCCAGTCCCTTAAAAACTGCCTTCAGTTCCACAGTAGAGATTTTGGCTTCGTGTGTAGAAAGGCAGGCAGACATTTCTCCCAGTACAAAGCAAACGTTTTCCAGCTCGGCAGCCTAACTCTGAGCTGCAGCTCCCCTCTGGGGCCTGCACACAGGGAATCGGTCTCTGCCTCCATCCACAGATTTCAATTCCTGACATATTGAAGGGGCATCTGCTTTCAGCTGTCCTGAGTGGAGTCACCTAGCTACACCCAAAGGCAACCACCGAGCTTCTGTTTAGCTCAGGCACATCAGGATTTTGTGCACGTTGTTTCTCCAGTGCCTGGCCCAAAGGGGCCAAGTCAGTAACAACCCCAGTGGGAGCAGTAACAGGGAGAAAAGAGGCTGCTAAAAAGAAAGCGCTTGTTCTGACAGTGCTTTAGACAATTGCCTCTTTTGCCAAATAATCCTACATTGTTTTTCCTGAAGTGCTTTTAAAACTGAAATAACATTGACTTAGAAAGCCCACAAATAGTATTTGAGATGTAAGGGGATGAAAATTAGCAGCTGAAACAAATTTTGAGTGGTTCACAAAATCAGATTTGACAGAACTTCTAATTCCAAAGATAAGCATGTTCGTGAACATTTCATCTGTCACGTCAGGTCACAGCAGAGAGCTGGAAACACAGCAGGGTTTGAAACAAACTCACTTTTGTTCAGGAGTCGGGGCAAGTGCACTAAACAGCCAGAGCTGAGTGAATAATGAATCATTTATTCAAGAACTGACAGCTTGCTTTCTTCACTGAATTGTCCCGGCTTCCTCCAGTTTATTCTTTAGCCAAGCAACATGTGTGATGAAATATCAGCTGTAATTCATTTGAGAGCCATTCCCTGACATTACAAACAGCTGCAGTTGGGCCCAGAGGCCACAAGATACATCACATCTCCGGCTGAATGAACACAAGTCTTGTGGCTCTTGGTTTCAAGCCCAGGAGACAGGCTCTGTTCTAGGTGGAAAGGGGGATTGGGCTTGTTGGAGCTGCCGTCACATACCTCCAAGAGCCCCAGTCACACAGGGCAGGAGGCGCAGAGGGGCCCACTGAGCCACCCCCTCACAAAGCAAATTTACCACCACTCTCAAATACAAAGGGTGGGACAGGGTGCCAAGCGTCGGTAGAAACGATCTTCCCAGACATCTGGGACTGGAAACCAGATGTGGGCATCCAGGCTGAGCCCTCGTGTTCCTAGCACAGGTACATACCCACAGAGCCCCCACGGATGAGGAGTTTCTGCGTTGCCCGCTGCTGCCCCTCTGCAAGAGCTCCATCTGAGCCCTGCTGCCCATGAGGGGTCCAAGCTCACAGCCAGGGACACACGGCTGTTAAAGGAACCAGTCATCCCAATGGAAAGCCATTTTTAGCTTAACAGCTCTGACAGAAGAGCTGAGCAGAGCGGCGATTCCATACGGCACCACACAGGCAGGTTCCCTCGACACCTGCCCGCAGAGCCGTGAGCATCCGCACCGCAGGCACGCCAGTGGCCTTGGTCCGGCGCTCGACCACGGCTTAGAGAGTGTCTGTGGGAACTGAAACGCCGCAGAACGGACCCGCTGCAGCTGCCCTGCCATTAACGGCAAAAGCTTTATCTCACCACTACTGATGCACCTTAGATGTTCACTGATCTGATCACTTTATTATCTCCAGTTGCCCTAAGAGTGCAATGTTGTATTCAAAACCATGTATTTATAGCTGGCTAATCACAGCTTAATTACAGAAGCTCAGCAGGCTCTTGTATGAACACTGAGTCTGAGGCAGTTCCACTAGGAAACTCTTTATGAGATAAGCAGAAGCATCAAATTACTAAAGATGTGTGAGAAAAACCTATTTAGTGTTAATTGGGACAATTACCTTTTTTCTAATTTGCATGCATCATGAATATTAAAACCATAATACAAAAAACCACTTTCACTGGCTAACTGCTGCCCAAAGAAAAAGTCTGCAGGGAGGAATGAAAGATGTTGAGCTCAAGGGGAGGACGGAGCCAGCAGCAGTGATGCATGCCTTCACTGCAGCTGCCAGCAGCTTGCATCAGCCTCAGTGCATCACTGCAAGTTGGAAATAAGGGGAATTCTCATGAGAACAAAACAAAACAGACAACAAAAACAGCAGCAGCACCCATCTATAGACATTGACAGAAACCAGAGGACCTTTATTCTGTACTTCAGTGCCCATTAGAGCTGCAAGAGTCCCAGCAGCTCGTACAGAGGGGTGACAGATGAGGCTCACTCGAGCAGTCACTGCTAACGCGCAGTGCAGCCCTGCTTAGTGAAATTGGTCCCATGTGCCGGCGACAGGCACATCCCCCGATACACAGCTCACTCTTAGCGGCACAGCCCCAGTAAGCCAGTCTGGGTTTGCACCCCAGTCAGTTGGGTGAATCAGGGACAGAGTCGCTCGCGCAGCCCTCGCCTGCGAGCAACGAGAGCTGCGGCTCCCTCTCACCATCTAAGAAGCAGGGAGGCCCCACCGCTCTGTGGCTCCTCAGCTGAGGAACCTCTTCCCCACAGAAATCAGGCAGCGCACTGGTACGGTCGCTAGAACTTTGCTGACATTAGGCAGATATTAAGTTCTGTTAACTCAAACATCAAGCTGTATTGACCCAGAGCTAAATATTGACGGAGGCGATGCAGGCGCTATCTGACTGGCTGCAGCAGTACTTCAGGGAAAACTCTTACCAGCTTTCATGAGCTCTTCAGACGCTGGAGTTTGCACATGTGATCGGACTGACTAATGCTGCTCGCAGAGTGAGCCTGTCTGACCTTCAAGGAGCTATGCAAAGCAGGATTTCCTAATTCCCCGTGACTTTCAAGCAAGGCATCCTAGAATGCTTTTTTTTTTTCCTCATCTGTAGTGATTATGTAGCTGGTGGAAACACAGCTGGGTTACCACAGTAACCCCAGCCCAGGACTTTGCTTTCCAGGAATGTGGGGGAAATGCCAGTATTTTCCAAAGTACCTAAATATATTCTAGAACAAACTTCTACTGGAGATAATTACATTCAATGACACAGAAATAAACCATTAGAAATGATAGGTATTTAAAACCTTTTAAAAGTCTCATTTATAAGCCTCAGTGATGTTTCTGAAAACACGCCTCAAAGAAAGCGAGAAGAAATGAGATTAAATTCCTTCCCAGGGCTGCACTGTCCCCCAGGGAAGTGAAAACCCTGCAGAGCGGCTGCTGGGAGACGGTCCCCGGCACGGGTTGTGCCAGCGATGCCCTCCGCTCCCACAGGGGCCGGAGAGAAGAACAGAGCAACGAGACGCGGCGGCACAGGCAGCAGCCTCGCAGCAGGGAACTGGCTTTGCTCCTGCAGCAGCAAGGAAGTACCAAGAAGCAGAGAGCAGAACACTGTGGGAGCCCACCTGAAGCAGCCCACACTCCTCTGTTTTCTCACATGAGCGATGGCAAACCCACGGCCTAAGGGATCTCAGACTTCTGTCAGCTAATGCCTAACAGGGCAAGGTAAGCTGGATGGGCTTGCCAGGGTGTGAGCTTCAAACAAGTACGTTCAACTGACCTCTCTTGTGCTTTCATAATTTACCTCTACTAAAGAATCATAACAGAGCTATTTACAGCAGCCATTAAATAAGGCAATATTTCAGCATTGATTTTGTGTCTTTCCCACTAGTGCACACAGCTTTTGAGAACTCAAACCGTATGGATTTTTCTATAAACAAAAAATTAATATCTGCAGCAGGAGAGTGTACAACTGGTTACAGCAGTGACAATCCAGGGCCTTGCGGGTGCTAGCTGGAGGGGAAGGAAAGAGAGGGAGAACTAATGCATTTGTGCCTTGTCTGTCTGGGGATTAACAAGAAGCCAGAAAAGGATGCTTGAAGAGCAGCAAATGATACGGCATGATCTGCTGACCTTTCAATTGCCCATGAAACACTCATTTACTTTATTTCTATTAAATTCTAATGTTCCTCAGGAGACTGTGGCTCAGTCTCCAAGGGCCCAGGAATACCAAGGGACTCCGCTCAGCGCAGGAGCTGCCCAAGGATGAGAAGGGAAGCCGGGATCCTACTTCAACGGGAAGGGGAGACATTCCTCCTCCCTCCAGCCCTAGCCTGCTGTCACTACCGTTAGCCGCGATATACCAACACCAATTTAAATAGCGTACAAGCATTGCATGAGCCTTGTTGTAACTTCCTACACAAGGCACCCTGGAGATCCCCACAAATACGCAACCAGAGCATGAAAAGAAGGTTTGTAAAATTAAGAAATCAGGAATACACAAAGGCAGGACAGGGCAGCTCTGGTTTGTCAGGGTGGGCATTTTTTTTTCCTCTAATCAAGTGAGAAAGAAGGGAACTTTGATCAGGATTACATTTTTGCTAAGGAAACAAGAGCTTGTTAGAGATTCACAAGAGAAAAAGTAATCAGTGCAGAGCCAGCATGTAGAAGTGTGTATCAGTGAGAGCACACTAGGGTCAGCACCACAGCCTGGAAACAAAGCACCCTTCTCACATCTCATTTTGTTTGGGATTTGGCCAAGTCCTTTTGTCTCTGTTTTCTCTGTGAACACTAAACAGACTAGGAGTGAAAATTGGAGGCTTCACTTACACAGTTGAGCAGAGCAGACCCCACAGCAGTTTGGAGACTCCAAACTAGGAACAGGGTAGGGTGTTCCTACCCTGCAGCCAGTTCTGGCATAAAGAGGCATTAGCTGGCCATCTCTTTTTCAATACCTGCTGTCCCAGGCTCTGCTTTGCCATGTCTCCACATGGTCGCAGACCAAAATGGTGATGGCATCTGAAGGCATTCTCCAGCCCTCTGCATCAATCCACAACCCCGCATCTTCTCCTTGCATTATACTGAGAATGTACATGAGAAAATGCGCTTTGCTGTACCTAGCTGGAGTCTGACCTTTCTAATCGCCTGAGCCTGTGAACAGCGCCATTGACTTCACGGGTGGCAGAAACCAGCTCCCAGTCCATGGGCACTGGTGCAGGAAATTAAGACTAATTCAGTGACTGCACAGGAGGAGTTGGAAGAAAATTATATAGCCTGGTCCCATCTCATGTGCTCATGGAATATTAAAAAAAGTGCTATATCTTTAAAATCCCCCGCCAGAAATGTTAGAAAAGTATTCAACTCAGAGGCAAGGATTGCCAGGAGAGGCAGTACTTTTGTTAGCCAGACAGCAGGGCTCCTTCCCCTGCTCTTGCCCCGAAGGCAGTATTCCCTAGCCATTTCTTACGAGACCCTTTATTGTTACTCACAGGAAACCGGAGGCTCTGCTGCCGCTGAGGGAAGCTGGCAGGGCATACGCTGCCTGCAACACACTTCTTCCTCAGTGCTATTGCGAGCAGTCAGGAAGGGCTGGGCCATGGAGCAAGCCCTCTAAGATGAGCCTCCTTCTTTAACGCTCGGAGACCAGGGCCTCCTTCGGGCAGCAGCTCCAGCAGCTGATGTTAAGTGCCTGCGAACATCTGTAGTCAGCACTGCCCGGCACGGCCTCCCGTGTGGAACTCCTGCTGCAAGACAGGATTTCAAACCACTCCTAGCAATCAGCGGTGG